>NC_087063.1:83677407-83792773 GCF_963678635.1 Symsagittifera roscoffensis
TTTCGGAATGAAACAACAAAAATCAATTTGGGAAGTGATTGATTTATTGGTTTGTTTTCACATACTTGCAGAGATGTGTCGAAAATATCGGAACTATGGAATATAAATCACTTTTTTCCCTTAGCTTCTTTAGCCGCAGTTGTAGGCCACGATACATAAAAGTGGTATCCAGTTTGATACATACCAGCTGATGTTGCGATTGATTTTGTTCACAGGACGCAGATCAAAAAATTACACAATGGATAAATAGTGCATCGCATCGTAAAATACTCCAAACACAAGTATCAAGTAGCAATTTCATTTCCGCTTTTAATTTCCAGTGTTATCCGTGTTATTAAGCTTGGTATGCTGCCTAAAATCCTAAGCATGGAGAAGTATTTCAGAATTGGGTGATGCAAATGTTCCCGGGCCGAGGTTGTGGTTATATGATCAGACCATCGCGACCGAAATTTAGTAGTTCCAGAACAAAATTTAGTGTTCCAGAAAAGGCACATTGGAACCTGATCTAAACTACATTTTATGATTGGATAAATTAAATGTTTTACCAATGTAAAGTATTTAATATTAACCAATCATGATCCATCTAACTAACAACCCACTTATTTGTAAGTGCTGAAGTTACTTGTAATTTCAGCACCAGAGAGATTTGAATTTAACTTAGAAATTAGTTGGACTCTCCCGAGCACTTCAGCAGCCGCAATAAACCAGTATACCCTAGATCTATTGAGCCTAGCAGAGACTAGTTAAACAACCTGAGACTAGATAGTATAAGAGTAAGATTAGGATCGGTATTAGACTAAGAAGTTGCACGAATCTATCCGGCCGAAAATAAGATAGCGTGACGAGCAGACGGTGTACCCTATCCGAAATTACTCTATGAGTTACACTTCGGTCCTTACTCATCTGGTGCGACCATAAGTCTCGAACAAGACCTTAATAGCTTAGAATTAACCAAAATAGATTAGAAATTAGACAAAAACATTTACAAAATGTTATACGACAATAATTTAATCGAAATGTCTCTACGACTCAATAGATCAGAGCCAATATTCCGAACCATAACAGAACTACCCGGAATTGGAAGAAGACCTCGAACCAAAGACGACATACGACAAAGTAAAAACTTGCCGTATAGTTATATGATAGTTCGGCAAAAGCCAGAACAAACTTTTATATTTCGAATACTACTTGCAATGAATTTAGATTTCCATTTGCAAACATAAAACCTTGAAGTTACTCTTCAAAATCATTTCAGGCGCTAAACAAATTTATTAATATACAATAACGATTGATAAAAAGATCTAAGATCGTTTTCCTAAAACTCTGCAGTATTATACAAAACATGTTTGAAAAATATTTATTGGAAAATAAAAATAAAAATTAGTAGCATGACAATAAATGGTTAGTAATCATAAATCATCCTGTTGTTCCAGCTTCATCATCTAAAACATAACAGCAATCATAAACCCACTAATATCATCAAAACACTAAATCTTTCCTTTACACACATTTAAAATTTTATTAAAACTTAAATTCACTTAATTTTAAAACCAGATCATCAAGGCTTATCCTTGGATCTTAAATCATTTTCTACTTAATTAAATTTCAAATTTGATCATCAAGGCTTATCCTTGGATCAAACAGAACAACTTTGTTCTCCCCCACCCACTTAATTAGTGTCTAACGACCTCAAACGTCGATTCACTACCCAACCCTTTCTAAAGACCTAAGACTAATAGAAATTTTTAAACAAAACTAATCATTCAAATTAGGATAAACAGTGAAGAACTTCGGTTATTCATCCTTCACTTGACCCCCCCTCTTACCAGACCCAGGATAAATCTTAGACTTAGTAAGTTTAAAATAGTATCTAACGAACTACTCGCGTTCTAATTATACCTGAACCTTGTGGATCGATTTACTATTCTCCAACCCTTGAACACAATCACTACCCCTAAGTAAGATTAAGTAAGTTAACACCTTAACTTATACTAGCCACGAGAAAGTAAAAAATCATTCTTCGGAATCGATATACTTTTCTCTCCAACCCTGAACAAACAGACCCAGGTTAAGCTAACCAAAAAATCGTAAGAACTAACAGTTTAGGAAAATAGAAATCATTTAACAACCCTTTGCATCCGTCATTCTAAACCTTATGTCATTTAAAAACCTAGGAAATAAACAAACAATCGTTTTACACAATTGTGAAATAGATAACAAAAAATACGACCTTGTAATCACACCTCATACACAAACAGTTGGATACATTCGAACAAAACGACAAACACTAAAAAGAAAAATAATAACGAAACAAAGACAAATAACACGAAAAAGATTTTCAAAAAATCGAAACGCATTTTCAGAATCAGAAACCAACAGTTTAGACGAACTTTACAAACTAAAAGAATCAATAGATAAAAATTGCCCAATTCACGATCAATTATATTTCTCTGACTCAGAAACAACTTCAAATTCATCACAAAGAGGAAAAAGAAGAATAAAAAAGCAGTACAAACACAAACCAGTACATTTATACAATTGGAATCAACCAATTCGACACATTAATAATTACATATTAACAGTAATCGAACGAAAAAATGAGTTCAACGCACACCCCAGGTGAAGAAACTCCAGATGATGATGAAATCTTTCCTTTTATAGTAGACGCAGATACTGATAGAGGACAACACATATTTTGTCAAAATTTACTCGTAAATTTATTTGAACCCGGAATCAGTCCATGTAAAACAGAGTTCCCCGATGTAAAAACCAAAAGACAAATCATAGATCACTATCTAAAAGATATATGCAACATAACACAACAGTATGGAATCTACTCCATAGAATTCACCTCACCAAACCATAATAATAGAAAATATACAATTCAAACAGACGATCTTGATTTAGAATTTTCAAAAGTTTTTTCAGAATATATAAAAAGCATCCAATACCATAACTCACAAAGAGCAAACTCCATATTCACCAATGAAGTTTTCGCAATAATATATAGTTATATTTCGATATTAGAAAACGAAATTCCAATAACAAATGTCTCACCAAAAGAAACATCTAAACATTTGAAAGTACGACATGAAATCACACTACTCTCTAGTTATTTAAACATCATTAAAGAAAATTTCACGAAAGACGACGTTTCACAACATACAAAACACGATCTACAAAAAATTTTGGCATGGTTCATAATAGATTACTTCACACACAATATTGATTTAATTGCACAAGCAAGAAAAAATTTTAGACCCCAAAATTCGAACGATGATACCGCTATCACAGAACAATCAGATTATGTTTGGGACCCCGAATGGTCTCATCCCGCATTTATAAGCTTTCCACAATCAATCTCAAGTCAAGCAATAGGTACAATATCTTACATAAGAGATTATGTAAGAGTAATACCATTAACAATTGATGCAACACCATTAAACTATAATACAATTTTACCCGATACACAAAATAATAGTTTAAACTCTACAGTTATACACAATGAAAACCTCAATGGAACTAGGAATCTTACTCAACAAGATATCCAGACACCATCACACTTCATAAATGAAGAAATTGTACACACAACAACTACACAACAAAGTATTTCACCAATACGCCCAAATTTAACAACACCAAGAAATACAAATCCTTCACAAACACAGGTAACCTTACAATCAACCGTTAAACCTTCGGTTGCCCCTAAATATTTACATATGGATTACCAAACATACAGACCCATGACAATACCACCAAAAACACGCAAAACATTCACTAGAAACAACTTTGCAGACCATAATTATAATTATACACATCCATCAAAAACATATAATCAACCACAAAGAAATTTTAACCAATATACAAGATCTCGAAATTGGGATAACCCAATGGCCCAACCTAATTCAACAAATTTCCAAACAAATCCTCCACGGGATCACAGTGAAAATTACCCATTTTTTCAACAAAATAAAAATAAAAAACAGACATCTTATCAAATGGATTATTTATCCTCAGATGATGATTTCTTACAACCAGATATATTTGCACAAAATACTCAAGAATATCGTAGACAAGGAATACAGAGAACACGTACAAATCATAGAAATTTTTCTCCACAACCAATAGATGCACAAAATCAACAACCAATTCAACAACAAAATCCAATTAATACACAATCTTTTCAACCAATTCAACAACAAAATCCAATGACTGCACACTCGTATCAACCATCACAAATGCAAAATGAAATACCACTCCCATATTATCTCCAACAACATGAGATAACAAGAAACCAACTTTCAAATTTTTCTCAAATGCCAAATGCAGCAGAATCATTACAAATGACAATGAATCCATACCTTATGGGTGGATCATCAATAACATCAAACAAACCTTTAATGGTTTTCACAGGAACAGACCCTGAATACTCTGTAGAAGATTATTTAAATGCAGTAACAGCAAACCTGATTTTAAATATTGGACCTGAACCAATTAATACGCCACTACATCAAAATTGGATACATCGACGCACAGCGTTAATACAAACAACCTTAGATGGCGCAGCCCAAAAATGGTTTTCAGTACTACCTCTAGAAATAAAATCAAACTGGAAAAGATTTACACAAGAATTTTCAAAAATGTTTGACTCCGAAAGAAACAAACAACAACAAAGAGTTTTATGTAATGAAATTCGCAGATTACCAAACGAAACCATCAAGCAAATAGCAGTACGAATCGAAACACTAGTTCGAAAAGCATATTCATTAAATACACATGACTATAAAAACACAAAGATGACAGAAATCTTAATGATGACCTTAACACCACAATTAAGGAAAATAGCAATAAAAAAGAGAGCATCACATCCTTCTTCAATTCGAGAACCCGATTTAGATTTTCGAAAACTAGTAGACAAATTAGAACAAGCAGAAATCACGATGAAACTAGAAGAAACGGAAAATCTGAAATTACAATACGTTAACAGAATTGAAACGACTCCCACTAATATTAATAATATACAGGAATCAGAGACAGACCTCGTTGAAAAAATCACTGAAATACTCAATATCTACGAAAAGAACCCAAACTTTAAAGGCAAACCATCTTTCAAAAAATGGTGTAATTATTGCCGACGATACGGACATAGTATTTCCGAATGTAGACAAAAACAGCAAGATAATCAAAATAAACCTCAAAAATATAAAGAACCAAATAAATCATTCTATCAATACATGAAAAAAGATCAAAATCTACCGAACAAAACAGTCCACAGCAACAACAGTTCAGGAAAACCACTCCCGAACAATACAAATTATACAAGAAATCAATCACCATATAACTCAAGTTATAGAGGAAGATCACCAGAACGAAGAAACACGTATAATTCATCACAAAATCACTACAATAGACCAAATAGTCGAAATAACTACTCCAGATCAAATTCAAACACACAACGATTTGTTTCTAGATCTAATTCCCAATCAAGAAATAACTACTATCCAAACAACCAATCACGAAATTCATCATACAATAGGAATAGAAACTACTCCTATAATCGAAATAGAAGTTATTCAAACAACCGAAACCAGAATTACCCGAACAATCGATCAAGGAATAACTCATATAATAGATCGAACTATAACAGACCAAACAATAATTACCAAAACAGATCGCGAAATAATTCACAAAATCGACACCCAAGTTATAATAATCGTTATAGAAATTATTCCCAATCACCACACCGGAATAATAATAACTATAATAATTCTAATAATCGCCACAGAAGTAGTACACCTAAACATCAAAGACAAATCAATCAAGTACAATCTAACCCAGAAACAACATCAGACCCTCCAGGTATTGATGACACAGTAACTGATACGTTACAACTCAATCAAATAAACTGTACATCATCAGATTCAGAAAGTGATACTGAAAACACTCTTTCTATCAATATGATAAAAGTCGAAAATGACTATGAATCTGTCATATATGAACAACCCTTTTCATCACACATATATGAAAATCAATCAGAATTTCTTCAAAATTATTACACTACACCCATAAATTCCACACCAACGACGCAAGAAACAAACGAGATTAACACTACAGATCAAACCAATAAAAATACCAAAACAAAATGCTTGAATACAAACCACATTTATCAAAATATACAAAAAGAACAACCCAAAGAAAAAATTTGGACAATACCATTTCTCTTAGAAAGCCCAAGAAATAAAGAATTTCAACCACCAGACCTTGAAATAGATTTTTTAATTGATTCAGGAGCAGAATCAAACATAATAAACATCCCCACATGGAATGAAATAAAAACTTTACACCCAAAGTTAATACCTCTTGAAACCTCCAGTAAGTTAGCAACAGCACAAGGATCAACATTGATAAACTACGGAAAAATCCAATTATTTCTTCTCCCCACAAGAACAATGGAGCAAAGCAAAATTTTAAATAAGCCATTTAAACAAATATTCCATATCACTGACATTAAATATAATATCATTGGAATACCATTTATTTCGAAGTATATACCAACAATTAACATACTAAATAGCAAAATATTAATCAAAGATAAATATACAAAAACAAAAGAAACATCCTTAACATTTTTTCAAAGATTAAATAAACAACCACCATTCTTTTCAAAATTCTACCCGATATTTAACAAACAAAGAAAACACCTAAAACCACTATCAGGAAATATCTATAATTTTTCAATCAAACAAGTTCACCAATATAATAAAGAACAAAACAAACAAAAATTTTATATGTCAGAATTTGAATTCAAACCTATTCATAAATTTTTCAAAATCACAATCTCATCCATAAAATATTTGAAAAATTCGAATTCCGATATCATTTCCTTACATGTATATAACAACACACCTTACCAAGTAACATTACCTTTAGGACTTTTAGGATACTGCGAAACCAACGCTACAATATCACCAATACACGAAAAAGCCTATCGCGTAAATAATATACTCCAATTACTAGATATTTGCCAATCTACAATTCTTAATGAAGAATTATCTATAAATAATATAATAAGTAACGAAAACAGAAATACGGATTATTTCACAAAAACTCCATATTTCAAACCTACATTCAACATAAGTAACTACACAGAGGACCAACAGAAATTTTTAACAATGTTTAATTTCCAACATTCACAAATAACACAAGACGAATTCGAAAAATTAGCCAAACAGCTCATTAAATATTCATCAGTCTATGCAACATCAAAATTCGATGTTGGCAAAATCAGTTCATCACTACATCTCCCGTTAAAACCAGACGCAGTTTTCAAAAAACAGAGAGCAAGTAAAGTACCAATTCACTTACATGATAAAGTGAACAGATTACTCGATATTTTAGAACAATACAACATTATATCACCAGTAAACAAAGAAGAACAACCAAAAGGCAACACATTCATCAACCCTGTTATCATTCTAGCTAAAGGAGAATCATTAAAAATCGTTCTCGACGCTAGATACCTCAATTCACTCATAGATGAATCAAAATGTAATTGGCCCATTGAACCAATACAAGTTATTTTAACAAAAATAAACGGCAAATACTTTACAACCGCCGATATGAATAGTGCATACAATCAAATGCCACTAGATGAACAATCACGACGTTTAACACAATTTGTTATCGGAAACCAACAATATGAATTCAACCGCTTATTCTATGGAATATCCATAGGACCAGCAGCATTTTCAGCTTTTATGAGCAAAATTTTTAGACCACTAATACTCAAGAAAAACGCAATCACCTATTTAGACGATGTTTTTATGCAATCACAAACAAAAGACGAGATGTTCAATGTTTTAGAAAAATATCACCAAATCCTTCAGAACGAAAATCTGAAGGCCGCCCCCGATAAATCACACTTCTTTTTGACAAGAGTTAAATTCTTAGGACATAATATAGAAAGAAAAACAATCACTCCATTGAAATCACGCATTGACGCTATTCAAAAACTTCAACCACCAACAAATAAAAAGAAAATCCAAGAATTTCTTGGAATGTTAAACTTTTTAAGTAAATATGTTTATAAAATGCAATTATATCTACGACCATTTTATAACATCCTTAGACAACAAAATAATTTTGAATGGAACACAGAACATCAAACACGATTTGAAGAAATAAAGAAACTTTTAACTGAACAAATTTCAAACACAATTCCAGACTCAAATCAACCATTTTATGCAATGTGCGATGCTTCGAACTTTGGCATCGGTGCAGCACTATTACAATCACATAATGGTACAAATAAAATGAACCTCATATCAGCAAATTCTCGACTATTCACTCAAGCAGAGCTACGACTCTCAACTCTAATGAGAGAATGCACAGCCATAATATATACACTGACAGAATATGAATTTCTGATACTTGGATCAAAACATCCAACAGTTCTATTCACAGACCATAAACCAATCATTTTTCTTTTTACACAAAAGTCTAATCCAAACCACCGAGTTTACAGATTTCAACTAATTCTAATGAAATTTCCAAACTTACATATAGTTTGGACTGCAGGCAAAAAATCTTGCATTACCAGACACCTTAAGTCGAAATACACCACCTGAATTACTTACACGAAAAACAACAGTTGAAATACCCAAAAACATAAAATTCTACCTTGCAGAAAACGAAACATCACCCCGATTGGAATGCAAATATGCAGTAAAAACTGATATTGAACAATCACAAATAAATAATTTACAACATTTCCCACTTTATTTAGATTGTCAAAATAATCATTATGAAGTTGATCTACTTGGAACATCAACTTTCAAACCAATCCCATATTCTCAATGGATCAAAAATAACACCCAACAAAAACGAACAAAACAACATCCGCCTAAAAAAGACTATTTTCCACTAATTGAAAAAGAAGATTTAACTGATAAAATAAATTTATCAGGACCACAAACAAATGATTCAAAATACACAATAAATCAAGTTTTTGACCTTCACGACCCACTTGACACAATACCCTTATCTAAATTAGAAATCGAAAACATTTTTCTCCCCCCAACAGAAACAATTACAATTTCAACACTGAAACAATATCAAAACCTTGACCCAGTAATTCGACAACTGAAATCATGGCACAAATATAAAACTAAACCTATCAAAGCAGATTCAACCATTCTAGGAAACAAAACACTCCTCCGATACTTTCGCAAATTTAACAACACAACAATTAACGAAAATACAGACCTTTTAGAGTATAACCTGAATGAATCTACAGTTCCATGTCTCCCTTTAAGTATGATTCTTATAGCTTTTAATATTTCACATATACAAAATATTAAAGGACACTCTGGATCAGAAAAAAACATATTCAAATTTTATACAAAATTTTTACTTCCCAAATGCACCAATTTGGATAAAAGTACTATGCAATGATTGTATAGTATGTCAACTAAATAAACCTTACCCAAATCAAAAACAAATAGCACAAAAACAAGATTTTAAAGGACAAAGTTTGTACTTTAACCATCGTATCTCATTTGATACTAAGGGACCAATTTCACCCTCATCAGAAGGAAACTCCTACATTATGGTAATTGTTGACGCATTTACACATTATGTAGCACTTAACCCAGTACCACATTGTAACGCTTATTACGCTTACACAACACTCTATGAACACTGGATAGCAAAATTCGGACTACCAGAAATTTTAGTTACAGACAACGGTACAGAATTCATAAATAATGAAATTATCACACTATGTCATTTATATAACATTAAACACAAACCACGTACATCTCATGCACCTTGGACAAACGGCTTAGTCGAAGGTATGAACCGTTCATTACAAGAATATCTTAGATGTATCATCAACGGAAATGATACAAAATATACCGAATGGTCAGCAGATGTAAAATTATTTCCCTTAGCATATAATTCACAAATAACGACAACTTTAGGAATGTCACCATACGAAATGGTTTTTAACCAAAAGCCACGCAAACCAATAATGTTTACAGCAAATTCTCATAAAAACGCACAAGGTTATTGTCAACCAAATAAAGACTCAATTTGTTATAACCTACCTTTACATACACATGATGAAGATCATTTTCATCACCCACAAATTCTTAAACTAGCCTCCGGTACACACACCGAATGGATTCTAAATAGAGATAAAAAACACAATGAAATTTATCAAAAAATAACAAAAAAGTTATTACAAAGACAAAACATCAATGAACAAATCAATTCACGTTTTACACCAGCCTCCGATTTAAAAATTGGAACATTTGTTTTAATACCTAATTTTAATACTCAAAAAGGAATTTCTAAAAAATTACAACCCCTTCGAAAAGGACCATACCAAATAATTGCAAAACCCACTGATGTCACATATAAAATTACCGACTCAAACACAAAAGAAATCGTTCAACATCGAAACAACCTATTACCTTATTACCCAAAAGAATACGCACTCCGCGAATTAACTCAATTATATTCTTTCACAGGATTAAAAATCATTCAAAATGAACCACATCTGAAAAACACAGAACAAAATGATAACCCCACCGAAAATCAAAACACAAAACCAACCGCCACCAAAAACAATACACAAAACCATAAAGAATCTACAAAACAAAGAAAAAATAGAAAAATGACAGAACAAATAATACCCCAAGAAGAAATAGACAAATCTGAACATAGAAAGACAACAAGACTCCGAAATCAACCACGTAAAAACTACAAAATGTTCATCCCCCAATCTAAAATATTAAAGAAAGTAGAATTTAAAAAGTAATTTTAAGATTTCATACTTCACAATCTTGAAACCTCCGTAACATTTTTCATTTCAATTTTTCAAAATAACATGCTCACAAGTACGCAATAATTCTAGTTCAAAATAGACCAATAGGATTCATCCAATCCGCCACTTTCTCTAACTCAAACTAAGATCAATTAGACGAATAATCTAGAACTCCAGGCACATCTCTAACTATAACTTTACAACCTCCAGGTCAAAAATAAGCAAATCACTCCAACTTGACAGCTAAAATAAATATCACCATAATACCGTACCCCTCCCTTATCTAATAACCCAAAGATCAACAATATTTCCCCAACTCAGACCACGAATACCCCCAAAACAAATTTGATAACTTAGCCTAAAGTAACAAAATGAAGATTTTAATTAGCCTAAAGTATAAAAATCTCACCATACCCCGGATCATTTGACAAACAAAAATAAAGAAAAAGACGACCTCCCAGTCACCATGAAAATTGCCCCCAACAAATTTTTACAAAACTCAACCCACTTGTCAAAAAACTAATAAATAATCCGACCACACTAGAAAATCGCCTCAAACAGCAAAAAATATTCGACCAAGAGACCATTTCTTAAATGCTCTTCTCTCAAACAGTTGCTCAAATACTTATAAATTTTAAACATTTTTTTTCAATACTTGAAGCCTTTATAATATTTCTTTTTGATATACTTGAATCTTTTCTAATAATCCTAATCATTTTTTGTAACATTTTTTAAATTTTCTACACTATTCTCGAACTATTCCTCCAACTTTCCAAAACCCTTGAATATATCCACAGGTACGATTTTAACAACTTGTCTAAATGATACGAACAATTTTCAGTAGAACCGATATTTTTTTATTGTTTGTAATTTTCATAACATTTTTATCATCCCTCATTTTGACCATCTGTAAATGTATAAAGAAAGCAATCCTCACATTTGCCCTAGCAACAGTCCTTCTAATTCTTTTTTTTTGGAAGAATATTATAATAAACACAAAATTTCTCACTAAAGTAATAATTCAAAAAACCATCAAAAATTGCTACCCAACAGTCACAGCATCAGTCTTCACCGACATCATCCCAAGATAACCAAACACCACCTTCAACTACTCAAAATCCTCAAACGTCTACACGAATTTCTTTTCAAGACAATCCATACACTTTTGAAGAACGACATACTCGTTTATCAGAACCACTAGAACCAGTCCAACGACAAGCACCTTTAAGCGAACCAACATATAACCTATACCCAACACTACCACAACAACTAAGTAGAATAAGAAATTCTAGTCAAAGCCAAAATACAGTCGAAATAAATAGACAAATTATACATCCTCGACGAAACAGAAATCTTCAAACTCCCCGAGTTCATTTTGATATACCTCAATCCCCATCACAAAACACTCCAGAAAACCCCATTGGTATATTACCAGAAACCCCTACGCTTCTTTCACAACGTAGCACATCAAGCCTACCATCAGATTACTTAGGTTCAACACCAACATCTGAGCAAATACGTGAAAATCCCTTTAACCCCCCAAACCAGGCATCGCGACTACCATATTGGACTACACATTCATTTACACAAGGTGAACCAAATTTAGTCAATGACCCCATAGATATTTCTACGGATACAACAACATCCTCATCACTACCAGAAACATTATCACTACCATCAACACCATCAATAAGCCAGTTTTCACCACCACCCTTTAACTTAAACTTTCCAAATAATCTCGACGCCAGATATCGAGAACAATCATCAATAAATATTCCTTTAAGACTAGATTGGAATACATTCACAGCACCTCCACCACTATTTGGACAACATCAAGAAAGTAACCGCCTTCATAACTGGGCACTTAATAGATTACAATATCGCCAAGATATTCACAACGATATCCGTGATCACAATATTCAAATACTCCAACAAAACAGTTTACAATTAAAGTTTGAAATCACAGTTAAGTTAAATAATATTACCCAACATCCCTACCCATTAAATCCACCTAACATAACAGCTCAATCACTACCACCACCGTTTATAACTACTGAAGTAATATACAAATACGACAGATATACCAAAAACACAATTGGCTACATTACATTTTATAATCCATACTCAGGATTATCATACACATGTATATTCTAAAATTATTAATTTTTCTCCAACTCCCTTTTCTAGTAATCTCAAATCAAAACATAAACCCTTCTCCTCGTACAGGACCACAAGATTTACTAGTAACACATTACGATTGTGAAGAAAATGAACAAAAAACACTACATAAATATGCAATAAATCAAGTATCACAATGTGAAACAGAACCACAAGCTATAGAAACCACAGATGTAATAGCAACACTCTATTCAAAAGCCCGAGCAACAACAGTTACAGGTTATAAATTCACAGCAACATTTTCCGAAAAGAAAGTACATTGTTCACAAGTCTCGAATGGAAACAAAAACCGACTTGACCATGAATCATTCTATCAAAGTAATATAGAACGTCTTTTACATCTCAATCCCGACGATTGTAAAAATGAATTACTAAGACTAAACATCACACAAAATAAAAACTCCCAAAGAAAATTAGTTAATTTTCAAGTTTTTTCAGACTCTGTACATCAATCACAACTTGAAAGACGCCAAGGACATATAAAACTAGACGAAAAATACCCGTATAACGGCGCACACGGACGATTAACCTATGACCTACACGATAAGTATTGGATACCACACATTGGTATAAATGACCCATCAAACTGCAAAGCAGACACAAAAAATAAAGGATACCAAGAAATAATGTTTTTCGATTGGAAAATACAACTCGAAAAAATACAACTAACACGAGATTTATCAGATAATACAATGATCTATCAAGGAATCCGATTACCTTGTAAAAATGATCAAGGTTATTGCGACCCTACAACGAGAACACAAGCAACAATTGTTTGGTTCCCCGAAGATACATGTACAACATTTCAAGTAGCAAAAATACACGCTCGTATGATAAAATTTCACGAAAAATATTTTATACAATCAATTCCATATGAACAAGTCCATCCATCACGAAAACTAAGTTCTAATTTTAGAAACATAGACAATATAGAAAACAAATTGACACGTTTTCAAATATATCAAGAAACAGAACTTGCATGTAAATACAGGAATCCACTTCACAGAACACAATACTCTGAAATATTAGTTGAATACGAAAAAGGATTCGACATGACCACTGAAAAAATAAAAATCGACCCATATGCCACAGGTCATCCTTTAAACGAAGGAACATCCTATATACCAGTTAATTTTCAAAAAAGCAACGGACAACCTGGTGGACATCTAAAACCTCAGGACACCAGAAGCACACGCTTACAAGAATTATCACTAATGAACACTACATATTTCGGTAATATCCACTATGATATTCATTTAGATATGAAACTAGATTATACAATTAGCCGAATTTTTCAAGAAATGTCACTCTCCGAATTAGAAACACTACACCAATTATGCGAATTAGAACGAACACAAATATTACAATCACTTGCACTAGCAGTATTAAAAATACCCTATGCAGGATACTTATTATCTGGAAATAGATCAAATTTTTTAGACTATGAAGGAAACATCTTATGGTTTTATACTTGTACTAAAAAAGTATCACCACTATACGTTTTTGAAGATAAACGATGTTATAAAAGAATCCCTATCCTTTATAAGAATAAAGTACATTTCGTGGATACACTTTCACGAAGAACCTATTTCTGGGATACCGCAGTCCCATGTGGATCAGAAAACAGCCACAATGTAGTACAACTAAACCCTGATGAAAATAAATATTATCTTCTCACACCATATCCCACATTAATGCAATCACTCAAAAAATTTTCACCAGAAAGCATTCGCGCTATTGCTCGAAACCCAAATATAGACTTACAATCAATAGGAATCTATTCAAAATCAGATATTCAACATCACATTAGAACACAACAATTCCAAGAATTATTAACACAAATGGACACTATACAAAGACAATCAATAGACCAAAATTTACGCAAACTTGCAGAAACCGCAGGATTTGCCGATATCTACACGCAAGACTATAGCGGATATTTTAAGGACATTAAAGATTACATATATCTAAACGGTGAAAAATACCGTCCCCAAGATATATCACCAATTAACATTTTTAGCTTTGTTACACTCAAAAATGAGATCCTCGATTTTCTAGGATGGCCCTACTACATCTTAGAAAAATTGACTATTTTATACGCAATGTTTAACTTTATTGGATTTCTTTTCTCACTTTTAAAAGGAATCTACAACACATGTGCTATACACACACAAGTAAACAGACAAGCAAGTGTAGCACGCATACTATTTGCAGGATTTTTTGGAATCTTTTCTACATCTATAAACAAAATTCTTTTAGACGCACAAATAAAAGAATATAACACAAAAATAACAACACGACAAAATACATACGACGAAGAACATAACAATGTAGACATAACGCCAACGGCACCACAATTACCAGCCCTACCAAATAACCATCCACTATCCCTAGTCCCACGAAATTTTCGAAACTTAGCCATCACACATAATCCAAATTTTCGACTCACCACATCACAAAGTCCCATTCAATATATAATGACACACCAGTCACAAGAAGATAATACTTATGAACAAATTATTGAACAACCCCATACCACCGCTTTTCAGTCTCAAAATAATCATTTTTTTAGCCCACGATGAGCCGCCAACTTGGATCACTACACCGATCAAATTCCCACCCAACCAATCTTACCTCTCCAATCCCAATAATACCACTTTTTGCTTTTCCGCCACCCGATTTTCCATCTAGTAATGTAACATCAGGCATGAATTCCGACACTAATTCACACATCTCAGTTTTATACTCCATCTCACAGCTAAATAACCCGAATATTGAAACCCCCGATGAATTCGCCGACTCAGAACCATCCCCATCCAATAATTTTCATAACTCTTCTAATTTTTCTCAACCCCCTTTTCAACCCATATTATCCAATAACCCTGACCCAATTACTCCCACACCCTCTTATGCTTCCCAAGTTACCCCAACCTATTCCTCATACCATTCTGACCAATCATCTCATTCTCCAGACACCCCCCGAATCTCCCCAGAGCTAGATAATTTTATTACCCTTCAACAACAACCCTACCACCTTAATACCCCAACCATAAACCAAATCTCCTCCACAATAAATTCATCCAACCCCCCTACCCCTACACCCTCTTCAAATTATACTGAATCACTAGCACCATCATCCACATCAACTGAATCTTCACTCAACACTAATAGAGCTTACCGCACTTTTAAAAGAAAGTTCCCCAACCATCCTTTCCCAGCAAAACCAGGAACAGCCCGTGAATACATCAACCACCCCAAGCATACTAACACAAAAGAATTTTTAGCCATCACCTTACCCTCATTCCCACAATACACCTTAAACACCCCCCACGACACTAACGAAACACGCAACTTCGTAGATGAATACGTTTTAATGCCTACTCTCTCTTGGACCTCATATTATCATTTCACTAACCCTCTTTGCTTACCTTTATCTAACACTCACATCGATATAGAGCGAAATACGGACATACTATATCGACTCACTACACCACTAACACCTAGACAATTTACTTACGTTGGATATAAAAAATCACTAAAAACACACACTGCACCTAGAGCTAACGAATATACACTCGAATACTATGATCACAACATCATCAGAGCTAACCAAGATCAATTCTTAGACGACGATCGCTTCGCTAATCCACAAATTACCGAGAAATTTTTCATCAAGACACCATATACATTCACACTAAACATCTTCGACCGAAAGTTTGATCACATTATTTCAGAAGCACTAACAGACACACAAGCATACGAAAGTTTTAAAGAACGCTTCCAAATATTTTCACTAACCTTTCATTTCCTTGCACCACACGAAAGAGATTTACACTGCTCACACGATATTATGTTGCGCACTAAACAAACCCACACATATAGTTATTATCGTTTCATCCAAAATCACTTTGACCTACACACACCCTCTAGACAACCACACCATCGTTTTCAATTCATTAATTCCAAATACACTTCACCATTTTTCCTAAATTTCACATATTGTATTAAAGACACTAACCTCCATGGTATTCTTCGTAATTATGACCCCATAACCCAAATGTACATCTTCTGTCCCATTACCAAGACCTTCAACGCCGAAGAATCCCGACCCTTCCTTATCCCGCACGAGTTTGTACAACCCATAGAAATCCCAATTTTAGAATTCATCCACAACACTAAATTCAATCACAAATTATATAACTTAATCCAAAACACACCTTATGAGTTTGCAGTTGGCACTGAAGAACTAACCACTATTAAGGCACTTCAATTGCTTTGGCCACTGCTTCAAACTAAAAATATCATCCGCATCTTAGCTAAACTACTAACAACTTCAGAACTAATTCACGACATCTTCCCCCACGGTTTTTTCCCCGACGACTAACAGGTAAGTATGAATTAAATGAATATTACTAACTAATTAAAATATTAAAAAACTCACCATACTTTATCCATGTTTTCCTTAGATTTTTAGCCTTCATCCGACGATCACCTACAAAAACCACAAAAGACAAATAAAAATCGCAAATTTCATCAAACAGATTTCAAAAATTCTATTAATCTCTTACACTTATAAATTTATAAATTTAATACCAATGCAGTAAATTCATTTCTAAAATTTTCCCCCACAAGCAGTAAATCTAATTATGATGAAAATTTGTATCTTAATATTCCCCCATGACTAGCAGTAAATTTCTAAATTCTATGTAGTAAATTAAATAAATGCAAATGCAGTACTAACCTTTTGATATTTTCATTCATTCGCACAGAAATTCTATCCACACTCGCACAGCTCGCCCACGAAGAATTGTTTAAAATAATGAATTTCAGTTTCAAGTTTTCACACTCAACAACTCTAACATATAATAACATGTTTCAAACTTTCCTTTAACCCGGTTGGAAAGGAATCATATACTAAACAAAACTAACCAACGCAGCTTACTAAATACCACAAATCATAGAATAACAGCATGACTTAGAAAAAGAAACCAACGGTACCCAAACCGGATTAACCCAGTTTAAAACTGGATAATTTATTCTTTTGAAGACTACTATAAAGTCTAAGAAAGAAATAATAAAACACAAAAAAGTCGAAAGACAAACCCATACCACAAACAATTTGATTTTTGAAAAAAGGACACAACCAACAAAACATAAGTAAGACCACAACAAACTCAACATAAAACGTTGTCACATAACAGGACCCCTCACAAAAACCGCATGAAATCATACTCCCACTCCTGGCCTAACCCACCAGGAAGGACGTCCTGAGCATGCTCTATAGCCGGCCTAACCCACCGCGCTACATCCACGCTTTGTGACCACACCACTATTTTTAATAAGAGCTACTCAAGTGTGAGTAACTCTTCAAAATAACCGAACTAAAACAAAAAGCTTTTATGAAAACAACTAACTAAAATCATTATTAAAAAATATTAAACTAATAAAAGTTTTATAAAATGTAAAATCACATGATGCAATATATAGATCAGAATACAACACCAAGGACGAACATCAAAAGACAAGACGACCCCACTACTCTCGAGAGAGAATGACCAACTACAATCGATATGCCGCTCACAATCACAACTCAAAGGATTTAGAGTACGACTTGACCTCGCAGAAAAGGACTTCATTGAACTAGACCAATGACCACCTCGATGTTCAAGTATACGTACAGATCCGAGTAACCAGGCATCCCCTCCACGCACAATCTCCACGCCATTCCCAAACTAGATCATACACAAAAGAAGTTCTCCACGCAGAACAGAAAAACCTGACATAACAAACCATTCTGAAATCAGATTTGAGTTTGTTGCAAAGACGTAGTCGTTGTCACTAGAAGACACAACGTCTTATGTCTCTAACTCCAGCTTCCTGGAACTTCCCTAACAAAAGAGGAAACGGAAGAAAATTATGATGTTCGCCAAAAACAAACGTCCATCATCCATCCTTCGAATTGCAGAAGAACTATTCTAAAAAACTCTGTAAAACCCAGATGGGTGGAACCTGATCTAAACTACATTTTATGATTGGATAAATTAAATGTTTTACCGATGTAAAGTATTTAATATTAACCAATCATGATCCATCTAACTAACAACCCACTTATTTGTAAGTGCTGAAGTTACTTGTAATTTCAGCACCAGAGAGATTTGAATTTAACTTAGAAATTAGTTGGACTCTCCCGAGCACTTCAGCAGCCGCAATAAACCAGTATACCCTAGATCTATTGAGCCTAGCAGAGACTAGTTAAACAACCTGAGACTAGATAGTATAAGAGTAAGATTAGGATCGGTATTAGACTAAGAAGTTGCACGAATCTATCCGGCCGAAAATAAGATAGCGTGACGAGCAGACGGTGTACCCTATCCGAAATTACTCTATGAGTTACACTTCGGTCCTAACTCAATACGGCAAAGTATTCCAGAGAAAAGAATAGCCGGAGGCTGGAACGCTGAAGTGCCCCGCATGTTCTATGCTCGGGTTGGGCAGAAATCAGCCGACGGAGTTTGGAGTCTGTGCGGAGGCACCATAATCTCCCCGTGGATGGTTTTGACAGCTGCGCACTGTTTCAGCGAAAACTTCAAAGACCGTGAGTTTTTTGCCAGAATATTTTCTAATCCATAGCATCTTTTCTAAACATCAAACACAATTCTAAACTGTCAAAAAAAATTTGCTCATTCCGAATCTTTCCGGCTCTTTCTGCAGTCGAAACTTCCCCTCCCTTCAAGTTTTCTCTTTTTATAGTTGGGCTCTTTTTCTTTTCCCCCACCTGCAAATTTTCATAATTAACATTAGTGATCACTTTGTCCAATTGTCATAAAAGTTGGCATGCAGTCTAATTAGGCCATGACAAACATGTTTAGTCTTCATAATCAACCTTGTAAAACCATTCGTTAGACCATAAAAATGATGCTCGTGTGAGGTGGGGGACACAAGGAAAAAGAGCCCATAGTTGCTTAAGGTATAATTATGGCTGGCTCTTTTTTACTTCCCCACTCCCCCCCCCCACACATATTTGAAAATCAATTTTATGAAATCAATACTCAATTTTATGAAATCAATACTCTTAAGGCAACAAAATTCAGCTTATGCTGAAAAAACTAAATTTTGTGAACAGATTTGTTCTTCATACTCCAGGTAATTAAACAGGCATCATACTCGCATGAAACAATGGTGTTAAAGATTGCAGTGGTGTGCGGTGAAAACGGGGTGAGCAGACCAAATTTTTTGAAGATTAACCACCCGCCGAAGGAAACTGAGGCATCGAGTCCTTCAAAACACTGAAGGATACCACTTTGGGCTCTTTTCCAGTTCCCCCTTTCAAATTCAATTTTGAAAAGTCTATTTAACATTGTCATAATGCCATGAAATTTGGCGTGGCGAACAAATCGACTACTGTGAACAAATTTGATCTTCATACTTTACAGCGTAACGTCACGCGTTGGCGATCCTTCGGCCTTCGGTCCTTTGTCAGAGTTTGAGGCCACACAAAATTGTGCTGAAATTTTGGCTGAGTGATGTTCGGCTATATTAGTTTTCAGATGTCTGCTCTTGGCTCCTTTTCCTTTTCCTCCCCACCTGCAATTTTTTTACTACTAAATTTACTGTTCAAATTGTCCGATCATTATGAAAATTGACATGCGGACTTATTGGGGTGTGCCAAACACTTTGGTCTTCATATTTAATTTTGAAAACCACTCGTTACACCATAAAATTGATGGTCGTGGGAGGTGGGGGAGGGGATGGAAGAAAGAGCTCTGCTCTGGTCTAAAGGTCTTTTACATTATTGGCTCTTTTCCAGTTTCCCACCCCCCTCGTAAAATTTCTAATTAAAGCCATTTTATTTCCCAAGTAGCAGCACCAAACTATTCTTTGATAAATTCAATTATAACAAGACTGCTTGTATCAGGGCCAAGCCCTGAATGTTCCGACTGCCTTTTAAGGTTAATGGATCAGTAATTACATAAATATCATTAAGATAACAAATTTAATTTAAAAAAAATGAAAAAATTTTCCATGAAAATTATCACCCACACGCCATATAAAATGCAAAAGAACAGATTTCGCTCCTTTTAATTAATCAATTATGGCAAACAAACTTCCTTGAACCAATTGGAAACCATTTCTAAGACGGAATAAATCTCAGCTTACGCGTTTATAGCACGAAGTATATCGCGCAATAATTGTCCCAAATTGGACAAAAGGGCAATCTTCAAACCCCCATAACTTTACGAAAAAAGATCATAGGTAAAATATCTTTTCAAATTTAAGATCAAGACAACAATACCTTATGAATAATCTAAAAAAATTCCGTCAAAAATGGCTATTTAAAAAGTCGAATATTGTCCGAAAAAAAAAAACCCACCCCGAGCACAAACAATCCGTTACTTTCGTATCGAAAGTCGGAACAATGAAACGTATATCAGAAATAAAGTTTCATTTTTTACTTAACAGGTTCGATGTCTTTGTGTTTGCCACATACTGACAACAATGCTAGTCTTCGTTTTAATTGGCTTGACGGCCGCAATCGCTTACCGTGCGAGCAAGAAAGCGAACGAATTGTCGGACACCAAAGCTGATCAAGTTTTCTGTTTCCCTTGTTTTCTTGTAAAGGCTTCGTCTCGGTCAAAAGTCACGTTTTTTCCCTTTACAAAGAGTCGTATTAGTCTGTCCCAGAAGTCTTTGGTTAAAATTTCCTGAATTTTGAGAACCGGATAGTATTGTGTTAACTTTCTTTGTCCCTCAGTCCCCAAACACAAGTAGATATGGCTCCTGCTTTTGATGTCCGCTTCTTTCCACGGAATCCCGTCTACTGTTGGACCAAGGTTGTCCAAATGTTGACAATGGTTTTACCATGCTACCCGTTTCTCTTGGTTGCGCAGATTGTGATCTCGTATTTGCGTGTTGGTTTCCCCCTCGATAGTGAGTTCATACCTCGGTTCTTGGGGTTTTCGTATAGCTGGGGGGTTTTGTAAGAGCTTTGTGAAGTTTATTCCGTCTTTCGCGACAATGCCGAGGAATAGTTGTTGGTTCCGCTGAGGCTTTCTGGTTCCGCTGAGGCTTTCTGCCAGAACGGTGTGAGTCCCAATGGGTTTGTTCCCAAAAAGTTGTAGAAATTTGTTCAGCTGTTCACGCTGACACGTTTTAATGCAGTTTATAACATCAAAAGTCATTTTAAAACTTTCATTTATTGGATTTCAGAAAAAATCAAATGGGGGTACTGAAAAAGAGCCCAACGGAATTATATAAAATCAATAAAATCTTCGGACCAAGTTAACATCCTCCCCCATCAAATCCATTTAGGGGAGAGAATGTTAAGTTGGTTCTGAGTTCGAACTTACAAACAATCACATTAGAGCATTTTACCTGCAGCGCTAAGTTGATTGAATTTAAAATGAACGCTGGGTTGGAGGATCTTAACTTGGTCTATTTGGGGGAGGGGGGATGTTAAGTTGATCCAAATTTTTTTCCAAATCAAACTACTGGTTTAGATCAATTTCCAAAATGAATTGAGGCGAGCTTTTTAGACTTATTAATACGTTAAAACAATAGTAGATATTGACTACATCACTTTGACCTTACATGATGTGTGACTGAGATTTAAAAACCAACTTATGATTATTTTTAATCGTTTGACACCATTCATGATTTTTCAACATGAAATTTTTTAGATGGCAATCGTAACCTTAAAAGCTTTGTCCTGATAAGAGAAGGCTTGCCATTGTTCAGTTTGTTTTTTTCCTATGTGTAACCCAACTAATCAAGGTCAGGGACAATGTTTTTGGCCCGAACAAATCAATAGAACTAGTCAAACGAAATGAAAGTCTCCCACTGGGAACTCGTCTATTTTCCGAGGTAGCACTGGAGCTGATGACTCTACACTCTGCTATATTTTCCCTCTTATACGCGGGAACAACACCTTCTTGACTCGGCTTGGGCATTGGCCTTGTTTTCATCCACGAAAGTCGATTTTTCACATAGCAGTGATTGATCATTGACTTCTCTTGTTATAATCTGCTCAAATATAATTTTCATTACAAACCGATTTTCAACCGACTTTTTTAATATGTTCAAATAGCCTAATCAGCTTTTTTATATGTTTTGTATAATTTCAGAGAAACCCCAACCCCAGGTGGGATCGAACCCTCAAGCTAGGGGTTGGCAATCTCGTACTAAAATGACCTAGTAAATGTAGCATTTCTACCTGATTTATTATAGTTTTTGTTCCTGTAGTTTTCCTGCTATTGCAATTTAGCGCTAATAAACCTCGTTACACTTTTAGCGTCAATTTATAAGGCCAGCAGCTTAGATAGTTTCGTTTTGAAGCGACAAGACATATTTTGTCTTGATAAATAACCTTGTAAAAACGCTGATGAGAGGTGGGGGGGGGGGGGCGGGGGGGGAGGAAAAAGAGCAAAACAGCAATTTTTTCAGATGATTGTTAGATTGGTACATTTCATGATTTTTTGAAATCAAAAAGTCGTGAGAAAGCAATTGCAACTGATTTTGTCCTGATACGAGAAGGTTTGTCTAAGTTCAGTATAACTTCAAGAACAATATTAATTGAACGAAATTTGATCGAGCTAAGAACCGTCGAGCGTCCAAAAAGTTTTTTTTCTTTCTAAAAATACGTTTACTGTTTGCTACTCAAGTCATAAATATCATACAACCCGATTTGTTCCCGCTATGTGTTGCGATGCAAATGTAGAGAAAAGATGCATATAAAACTAGAGTATAAATGCATATAAAATTAGCAAAGTGCATACAAAATAAGCGCAGTGCATATAAAACAAGCACACCGACCGGTTCTTGTGGCTAGCTTGCGCCAAATGATCTTAAAAAAAACGAGTTGTATCGAAACAATCGGAAGTTGATTTTGTGGTCTTGATTATGCAAACCGTTTACAGTTGCTTATTTCTTGTTATGTGTGGTGTGTTTACCGAAAAACACTCATAATTAAATTTGTTTGATACAGTTTTTTTCTGAGATTGAGCGCACATTTTGGCGCCCCACAAGGGACCGATTGCTCTATTAATGAGTGACACCGAAGTCTAATTTTCACGAAGTCGGTCGACACAATTATTCGCGACTTATCGGACAGTTATTTGCGCATTTGCTCAGAGGACCGAAAACCGAAACAGTTGGCCACGAGTGTCTAGTTGGCCGATTGTCCAGTTGGCCGAGTGTCTAGTTGGCCGACTGCCGATTATCCAATTGGCCGATTGTCCAGTTGACCGAATGTCCAGTTGGTCGAGTGTCCAAATAGCCGAAAGTTTTCTGTAAGCCGATTGACGACAAAGCAGACAGACGAAAGAACAGACTTGCGGAAGAGAGGCCTGTTCAGGTGTCCGGATTGCTGACTTTTAGTTCGGGTGCAGCTGTGTTTTTCTCACACCGGAAGTTTTTGGATTTTTTTCCCGATGACGCCAATCTCCAATTAAAAACTGTAAGAAGTTGCCAAAACTTCTAAAACTTTCCATTTGTGCTATAGTTTTATATACGATGTACTATATGCTAGAATTTTCCCCGCAAGCTAGCACCCGGTAATTTTTTCTCAATACCCAAAATTTTTGGACAGTTCCGTTGAACTGAAATATCTTACAATCGGTACATAGACGAACTGACTCGACTTTTTTTTCTCGATACCAAAAATTTTTGGATATTTGTGAACGGAATATTAATCCGTGAAATCGGAACATAGACAAGAGGTACTGGACTAGTTTTTTGGATTAGTAAACGTCCCCAGAATTCTGCAAAACTGTGCTGTAACATGACACCAACCTTATGTTGAGTGGTCTGGTAGCAAAATATCAGGCAAATTAAGTTGAGTTTTTTCATCCTCAGGTTTCTTCCGCGTGTGTTGTTGGAACTTAACCAAGTTGCCTGATCCGCCACCCACCATTGGTGAAATTGAAAACCAGTTCGCTTCAAGTAAATCAAAGCCGTTTCTGCCCGTCCGATTATTGACTTCGTTGCGTGACCGTATTGTTAAGTGGTCAGGTACGGTGATATTAAGTGAGTTAAGTTGAATTCTTTCATCCTCAGGTTTACTCCGTGTGTGTTGTTGGAGTTCAACCGACCTACTTAATTTTCCAACCCCATTGGTAACTACCGCCGCGAATAAGGGCTCTTAGCGTATGGTGTTCATACTAGGGGCCAGTTCTTTAGACCACGCGCTCCCTAAACTATCCGCATCGTCTCAAAAGCGCGTGAAAGAGACTTGTATTACTGCGTGTGTGTTGTTGGAGTTCAACCGACCTACTTAATTTTCCAATCCCAATGGTACTTAAGCGTAACGAAGCCGTCGCATAGGTCCCCTTAAGTATATGGTATTCATTCTGGGAGCTAGTTCCTTGGATCGCACGCTCCAAAAACTTCCCGCTCCGTCACAAAATCGCGTCAAAGATACTTGCTTTACGAAGCCAGCTTTAAGTTTAAACTTTAACGCTAGGGACTCCCACAAAACAATACAGTACTATCCTCATCAGTACTTGTCTCACCGTAACGACCTTGTAATTTGGCACGACGCCATTAATAACTCGATAAGTAGGCGCCCCAATAACAAAAACCGCAAGCTGAGTAGTGAGCAATTTGTCAATTTATTATTAATGTATAGGACAAAAATTTGTGCGATCGTATACTGTAGACGGAATGGAACCGAGTTTATAGAGGAAAGTTTAGGTTCAACAGGTATTCTCGTTCTGAACGTCGTTAAAGACGTTATCTCTAAGCGTAAGGCTAAGGACCAGGTACTAATTGAAGTACAAAGAGCTTGACCAGCCTCCTTCCCTTGAGTTAAAGACTCTCCTCGTTCTAAGGCGTTATAGCGCTAATCTTAACATCCTTAACACACGTAAGAAGCGGAACCGCTTACCCCTCAAAGCTCGGAAAGCTATAAAAAATAGTCTTCAGGCAGAAGCTTTGAGACGTCAAGTTCCCCCAACTTGTAAGTTTATGTTGATTTAGTAATGCAAATTTAATTGCTTACCAAAACAATATCTCATTTTTTTGATTGTTTTCTATAAGTGAGCATCCGTAGAATACTATCAATTTATGAAAAACATGGACCAAAATATCCATAGTAAGTTACGCAAATTATTTGAAACCCTTCTAAATCTAGAAAATCAGCTGCTTAAAGGTCACTCATTATTACTTGAATACATTGAGAATAATAGTCGCCCCGCAAAAATTGACAATGCTGTTTACAAATGTAAAATTGCGTTTTGGAAAAAGCTGTTGACGCCAATGAGCAATTAATTAGGTTAGCGGGAAATACGGAAAGCCCTGAAAAAATTACTGCTCAGCAAGAACTTTGGCTTAAGAAAATAACCGAAATGAACGATAAAGTAATGCATGAAGCTCAGAGTTACAAGATGAGCCTTGAACTTTCGTCATTTCCAGCAGCCGGCATTACAGGGAGCAAGGGATCTTTACAACAAATTAGGTCTCACAAAGAAGTACAAAAACAAGAGATTCGGAGGCACGAGTATCTGAAAAAAAGGTCTAAGGTCTCTAATAAGTCTAAGGAAAGTAGACAACGTGAGTCACATAAGTCTGATAAATCTGCTTCCACTCGTCATACCTCGACTGTTCACACTGTGTCATCAAGTGAGAAACGACATGAGTTAGCTTTGGTAAAACGACGCCATCAGGAACTGGAAAGGCAGTATCAGGTAACTTTAAGACTTAAAGAGCAAGAGAACCGTCTTAAGTTTGAACAAAGTCAGCTGGAACTAGAGCAATTAGCTGAAAGTCATAAAAAGCAACTAATTGAAAAGGAACTGAAAGCGTTTGAACTTGAGGACAGTTCATCTGAGGTTAGCGAGAAGGTAGCGGAAAGTAACTCGATAGGAGTGAGTCAACCTATTTGAAAAGCAGCAACCGATCGGACTAATGATTGGGTAGACTCTGTTAGTTCACAAGCACCTCCTGACGTCGCTAGTGCGCAGATTTGCTGGCCTTCAATCCTGTACCAATTTCGTCAAAACAGACGACTACCGCACACCTCAATCATGCAACAAACACAAGTTTTAGTCATGACCATGAGCACACTGCCTTTAGTGACCCTGGAATCCATAGTCATGGATATCGGGCTATGCCTGAATTTGGCAGTGCAAGCCTTTTGCGATTGCAAGCTTCTGTTCCATGTGTTTCAGTGTCCCAGTTAACAATATGCATTCTAGTGAACACGTGTTACCACCACCGTCTGCTGTTCCATTACAGACCACGAGTTCAAAAATAACTAATGGTAGTTTTGCCTTCGCACAACCGGAATCATGACCTGTCCCAATTTTACCGGTTCTGGTTTTGTTTCTTTCTCACCTGCTTTTGCTGGTGGTGGCTTCTCATCTTCTGGAGTAAACCCAACGCCGGTTTTCTTTTCGGCACCTAATTGCCATGCAGCGCCAGTCCAGACGCAACATAATCTTCCCTTTGTTCCGCATACTGTGTCACCTAATGTCAACGATTACTATACAAGTGATGAAAACTTATGGCGATTGGCAGCTACAACTCCAATCGTCACGCCAGTTCAGTGTTGTATTGCTAGAAACTTTTTTCTAAAGTGACAACTGTTGTCCCATCGTGTAACACCGCCGATCCGTATACTAGTGGTGGGACTGTGTATTTTAATACTCCCCCAGTTCATCCACAACATGTTCCGCATTTTGTGAATCATACTAATACTGGTTATCAGCCAGTCAACGAAGACTACGCACCGTCTTCTGCTCATCCAAATCAATGTTGTTGATCGGATAGACCTCTCTCCGCTCGTGAATTGGCGGAATTATTGATGCATAGCCGCAAAGATCATCTTCCTGAATGGAATTTAGTCCAGTTTGACGGCAACTCCTTAAACTGGCACAAATGGTTTGGTCAGTTTAAGTCCACCGTTGATTACGCTGTTCTCACCGATGATACAAAACTGACATACTTAAAAACGCTCGTCACAGGCAACGCAAAAACCGCAATTGCAGAGTTTAGGTATAGTGGCGTTATGTACAATGATGCACTGGCCACCTTGCAACGGAAGTTTGGGCAACCACATGCCATTGTTGTTGCGCATCTTCATAAGCTGAATACTTTTCCTCCCCTTAAGATGTCATTTCCTCAATTCAACCACCGTTGTTGAGACTCAGAGGGTCAAGTTTACAGTTTCCTCCGAGCCGAACAATAGTGATTTCGTATTTTCAATCTGGGCATATGTTAAAGACAATATTCGGATTGGTTCCGAATTAATCAATGTTGCTGAATTGCAGAATAAATATCCACAATTAGCACCTATTAAGCCCACTCAATATACTTATGAGGACGTTGAAGCTATTATAGGACAAGACTACTACCACGCCGTTAGACCCATTGAGTTTACCTTGGGAGATGATAAAATCTCACCGTGTTCCGTTCGCCTACCGATAGGTTGGGTCATAAGTGGTCCGTTGCCGCCGTCCGTTAATTCTACTTCTTCGTATTTCAAGTGTGTCGTTGAAGATTCTTCTCTGACCGACCAGATAAAACCCTGGTACAAGTTGGAATCTTATGGTGCTTTCAAACAAGTCGATGCCCGTTCCGCCGCGGATAAACATGCTTTATCCATCCTAACTTCTGAAACCGTTCACAATGGCAAAAAATACATTGTGCCTATGCTTTGGATTGATAGTAAAGTCAGTCTACTAAAAATCTATTACTTGTCACCTGCGCAATTTAAAACATTGGAGAAAAGATTAAGTAAAAACCCTGAGCTGCGCGAAAGATACGCAGAAACAATTAGAGAGGACATTAAGAAAGGCTATGTCGTTACCGTCGAAGCGCATGATCCACGTTAGCGTTCCGATCGCGAGTGGTATCTTCCGCACCATCCCGTCGTAAAACCGAATAAGTCGGGTAAGGTGCGCCGAGTCCTTAATTGGGCTTCTAAGGTTCACGGCACATCCTTAAATAAGTCATTATTGGTGGCTCCGGACCTATTCCAAAATTTAATTTTTGTACTTTTGCGATTCCGTCAACACAAGTACGCCGTCTCCGCGGATATAGAAGGTATGTTCCTCCAGGTAGGAGTCCTTGTTTCGCTCCGTTTTTTGTGGCGGGAGGATACCACTTCCGATGTGGTAGTTCATCAGTACACTCGCCATATATTCGGCGCACGGGAAAAACAGCAACTGATAATATGTCCACATACCCTGAGACCGCCTCAGTCGCAAATGGAAAATTTTACATAGACGACTACTTGGATTCATTCGAGAACGTTACCGATGCAATTAAAATTAGTCGCGATTTGGCTTCCTTACTAAAGTTGGGAGGATTCAATTTGACTAAATTTGTCAGTAATGCTGATGAAGTCACTTCAGCAACGAACCCCGAGGATTGCGAAACCTCGTTTTCACCTATCAAAGAATTCTGTAACCGTGCCGAACAACCATCACACGTCTTAGGTTTTAAGTGGGACCATGTGAAGGACACATTGGTTGTTAGCAGAGGCGTGGATCGTCCTCTCGATAAAGCAATAACTCAATAAACCGTCTTGAGTTTCGTCTCTTCTGTGTTTGACCCTGTTGGGTTGGTAGCTCCATACAAAGTTAGGGCCCGTCTTTTTAAAGATATTTGGAAAATCAATGGTCAAAGTTGGGACGACGAATTGCCGGAAGACATAAGAAATAAGTTTCTCGAGTGGCACTCCGGTCTCTCTCTCTTAGGGCAATTAACTATTCCCCGTTGTTACTTCACAGAGCCTGTGGATCAAATTGAGCATTA
The DNA here is from genome assembly GCF_963678635.1 of Symsagittifera roscoffensis. Taxonomy (NCBI): domain Eukaryota; kingdom Metazoa; phylum Xenacoelomorpha; order Acoela; family Convolutidae; genus Symsagittifera; species Symsagittifera roscoffensis. The sequence continues at coordinate 83,707,166 of NC_087063.1, forward strand.
CGTGTTCGGTGATAGCTCACAGGACATTTTCTGTGCGTTTGGGTTTTTGCGTGCGCGACTCTCGAGTTCATACAAACTCAAATATCCTTCGTCTTTGGTAAAGCTCGCGTTGCGCCCTTGAAAGCGCTATCTATACCGAAGCTAGAGCTTCAAGCTGCTCTGCTCGCCACATGACTGAAAGATGATATACTGACCGCCCTTACTGTCTCTATTAATCATATCTACATGTGGACAGATAGAACAACAAATTTGCTGGGGCTAAACTCCACTGAAAACTTACCTGTGTTCGTCGCTAATCGTGTCGGCGAAATCCTCGAATCGACCACTATTGATGAGTGGCACCATGTTCTGAGCGGCTATAATCCAGCTGATACCGGTACGCGGGGGATTTCTTCGGAAGCCCTCAAGGATAGCAGCTGGGTTATTGGTCCGAGCATTCTCAGGACTCCTGATCGGCCGTTTATACCCGACGAACGTGTAATCAATAAAATTCGTTTGAAGGGTCCTTCTAGTGATGTTGATAATTGCTTGGAGACATCATCTTCCTTCGTCACCGATGTCACATCCATCAAACATCCCGAACACGGGTTCAATTGGGAAAGGTTCAGTTCCTTTACGAAATATAAACTAGTAGTTGCTTTTATGTTGAGGATGCTGCCTTCACATAAGCATTTTCGTGGTATAGACTTACGAATCACCGACCCGATTGAACTTGATATTGCAGAAAGCAAACTGATTCGTCTTGCTCAGATGCAGTCCTTCCCCGTTGAGTTAAAAACACTCACCTCTGGCAAACCTATTAAGAATAGTAGTTAAATTGCCACATACTCGCCATTTATCGGTCCCGCTGGTATCAATCGTTCCACCGGACGGATCGTGCGCTTGGTGAATACCGAGTTTGATACTAAGCACCCATTCTTACTCGACGCCCGACATACCTTAGTTCTTTTGCTGGCCGGCAGCCTCCGCCTTAAGCATTTTCATCAAGGACTAGATTAGATGCGCTCCGTTTTAAATATGAAATATGCAATACTTGGGTTGCGTCGACTACTTCGGTCTATCAAAAATCAATGTGTAACATGCCGTAAACGCAAAACAAGCACCATCCCCAGCCAATTATGTCCGATTTACCTGTCGAACGTCTCGGATATAAGCAACCACCCTTCAATTATACGTGTGTGGATTACTTTGGACTGCTTTACGTTTCGGTTCGCAGAAGCACTGAAAAAAGATGGGGATTTTTTTTACTTACCTGACCACCAGGGCTGTACACCTTGAGATTGTACCATCTCTGGACACCAGTTCTTGTGTCATGGGCATTGAACGGTTCATTGCGTCTCGTGGTACGCCAAGCACAATCTGGTCGGATAATGGCACGAACTTCGTTGGTACGGAAAAAGAATTACTTGCCTGCATCAAGAGCTGGAATGGCATAGCTCCGACCATTTTTCCACACGGGGGGGAGGAAAAAAAGCAAAACAGCAATTTTTTCAGATGATTGGTAGATTGGTACATTTCATGATTTTTTGAAATCAAAAAGTCGTGAGAAAGCAATTGCAACTGATTTTGTCCTGATACGAGAAGGTTTGTCTAAGTTCAGTATAACCTCAAGAACAATTTTAATTGAACGAAATTTGATCGAGCTAAAAACCGTCGAGCGTCCAAAAAGTTTTTTTTCTTTCAAAAAATACGTTTACTGTTTGCAGCTCAAGTCATAAATATCAAACAACCCAATTTGTTCCCGCTATGTGTTGCGATGCAAATGTAGAGTATAGATGCATATAAAACAAGAGTATAAATGCATATAAAATTAGCAAAGTACATACAAAATAAGCGCAGTGCATATAAAACAAGCACACCGACCGGTTCTTGTGGCTAGCTTGCGCCAAATGATCTTAAAAAAAACGAGTTGTATCGAAACAATCGGAAGTTGATTTTGTGATCTTGATTATGCAAACCTATTACAGTTGCTTATTTCTTGTTATGTGTGGTGTGTTTACCGAAAAATACCCATAATTAATTTTGTTTAAACAGTTTTTTTCAGAGATTGAGCGCATACTATGAAAAGTATTGTAACATTTCTTTTTTTTTCATTTAGTCTAGCCGTGTTAAAGTTTAACCACTAATCTAATCAAATGTAGAGAAAAGGTACAAATGTGAGCACAGTCCATAAATACCATGCTGGTCTATGATTGCTTTTAAAAAAATGCATTCAGGCAAGTAAGCCGCTGAAAAAATTTTACTTAAATTTAGCTAGAATTATGCAAACAAGGCAAGTCTGTTGATCATTCTAATTATTCCAAGGATTTTGACTGGAATACACGATGAAGGGACTCATGACTGTAACCTCGGTTACTATGATACTTTTGACCTTCTGATGATTGCTCCCACCTAGCGAATTTTATGGCCCCCACCGCTCGTCAAGTATCAGTTTTGTGGTATACCGAGTGGTTTTACAGGCTTATTATTCCGACTTTCGGTACGAAAGTAACGGAATATTTTTGCTCGGGGTGGGTTTTTTTTCGACTTTTTAACTAGCCAATTTTGACGGAATTTTTTATATCATTCGAAAGCTATTGTTTACCTGAGCTTGAATTTGAAAAGATATTTCACCTGTGATCATTTTTCGTAAAGTTTTGGGGGTTTAAAGATTTCCATTTTAGCCAATTTAGGACAATTATTGCGCGATATACTTCGTGCTATAAACGCGTTAGCTGAGATTTATTCCGTCTTAGAAATGGTTTCCAATTGGTTCAAGGAAGTTTATTTGCCATAATTAATATGACGTGTGGGGGGATGTTTTCACATAAAATCTCAAATATTTTCAATATATATATATTTTTTAAATTACTTTGAAATTTTACATCTTATTAATGCTCCATAGACCTTAAAAGGCAGTCGGAATTTTCAAGGCTGCGCCATGATACGAGCAGTTTTGTATATGAATAGAAAACGTTTGTATAAACGAATGGAAAAAAGTGTTTATAACAATTGGACAGTGAACAAAAATACTTGTAAGAATTCACGCTAAAAGGGGGAGGTAAGGCAAGCATAAAAACTATAAGCATATGATAGACATGTCCAATGGTTAAGCATAAACGAACTTTGTGCCCCGTAGAAATATTCCCTTTTTGCAGTGGGTAAAGTGGGGAGGAGGGAAGGGGTATCAAAAGATTCAAAAAACTGATTTGTGAATCGTAAATCAAACAGCTTCTTATCATTTTAGTCAAAGACGAAATATATGTCGATCATCGAGACTACAGCGGAAGGGGAGCAGCTGCGACTTATTCCGGCTACAAACTGCATGTGGCAGGAACTGTGACCAAAAATGTAGTTCAGCATCCAGATTTCTTCACATCTGTGCCTCAAAAAGACGTCGGAGAACCTAAAACGAAAGCTGGGAGTAAAGTTGTCAAAAACGCCGCATACGATTATGCAGTCATAGTTTTTCACCAAAAAGAGCCAGTGTTTTCTAGTAAATACGTGCAGCCCCTTAAGTTGTGTCCGGATAATTTCAGACCAAAAGCTCTCCGCGTTGTAGGTATGGGTAACACGCTACCTCTAGATATGAAAAACAAAGACAAGACAAAAAAACAGTTCCCATATTTTCTGCAAGAAGATTTGATTAAGGAAAATCAACAACCCACGTGTAATCAAGGAGATACTTTTCCAGTGGATCTGAAAACTCAATTTTGCCTCCAGTTGTACAGCAAAAAAGGATTTCTTGATGGCGTTCAAAAAGGGGATTCAGGTTCGTCAATCACACTTCGTTTGTTTCATCTGTTTCAAACTTTCTTTCATGTCTTTCATCTCGGCAGTATTTTTCCAGAAAATCAGACGCAGGATTAAAAGTAAAAGATGAGAAAAATTTTCACCGTTTTAATTTTATTTAAAAAAATTTTCATGCCAAAATGTATGAAATTGTACGGTTACAATTCAGTTCGGCTTGGGAGAAAACCAAAAAGGCATAAACCTGTCGGGTGGCATCTCCATGAGCAAAATCTATTTTCTACTTTTTTAGATCATATAGACAAAAGGACCGCAAAATTTCTTCAAATATCAAAACACTAAAAAATATCTGTTTTTTTTTGGTGTTGTCTAGCAATCAAAATAAGATATAAGAATACCATAATATATTTTTTAAATGTTCGTTGTCACAAGCATAGATGTTACTTATTTTATGAAAAAAACGAGTCCAAAGAGAAATTGGTAGTTGTTAATGCTTCAAGGAGAATATTTGTATGCAACTGTATGAACTTATGAACCTATAAAATAAGTTACGAGCCCTATTTTTGACTTTCTTTCCACTAGATTTTTGAACTAGATTTTTTTTTGAAGATCATGTTTTATTTTTAAAGGCTAACACCATCCATGTTTCTTCCCACTTGGGCTGGAGCTAATGCGGTTGATTTTGCAGCCTGCGGTCTGGGGTTTGAGTCCTGGCAGGGATTTATTTTTTTCAGTATGAATAAAATTGATTTTTTTTCCGTTAAAAATCAATTGTCGGGCTTTCCTTTATCTGCTCAAGTGTTGTCGGCGTAGATGCCACCTTACTTATTTTTCTTGCGCTGTTAGCAAGTATCATGGTAGTTGCTATTGTTGATCATTGTAGTTTCAGTGGGGACATAAAACTTTTCAAAAAATTTTAGCTTTTCCCGCTTTGCAAACTTTGATCCGTTGCTAAATTAAAATTCAAATGTCTTGCTGGGTTTTTGGCTCTTTTTCGTTTTCCTCCTACGGAGCCGGTATCTTGAAGGAAAAAAAGCCGGTATTTTAAACTAATTTCTTGTTTGATAACAACAGGTTTAATGATATAATATGATATTGAGTTTTTTTATTTTTTAGTTGCTTCTGAAAATTTTCATTTTGCAAAAATTTCCGTTTTTCTCAAAAAAAGTGGTATCAATGGAAAAATCGGCCGTCCTCTGTCTGTCTCTTTTTCTTTAACCACACTGTCTAGGGCTTTTGAAAAAGTATCTGGGTCAATATGTCGATGATATACTTGCTAAGCAGTAATTTCTAAATTGAGTTTTAAGTTTTGTTCAGGTGGTGCACTTTTTGCCGTGGAACATGACGACAAGGACGACAGATATGACTCACCAGCAGTGTGCCTTTTTGGTGTCATATCAAATTTAAATACTGCAGTGAAAGTAAATAGAGAACTACACCAATGGGTCGAAGAGCAAGAGAAAAAACGCCTGAAAATGGCAAACGCGTGAAAGTGGTGAACTATTTTGTACACCTCAACGTTAAAACTTTTTAAAATACCAAATAAATTGAATCTTTTCAGCTAAACTGACTCATAATATTGTTAAGAAGATAGAATCCAGGTCAGTTCAAACTTATCTTTACTATGGAAAATATTCATAAGAAATTCAGCTGTTTGTGTCTTTGTGGAAGAGAGGGGCGGGATTTTTGCTCGAGTACTTTCTTCTCCATGAAGGTAATGATTTCAAATTAAAATTTTTTATAAAACGTACTGAGATATTTATGTGCTGATCAGTGTGGTTTATTGGATGACTTTTTAGCTAGAAATTTTGACAGATTTATTTAACCTTTTGTGAGATATTGATCCCCAAGGCTGGTAGTTAGAATAATATTTCACCTTCAATCAAGTTACTTAGGGTCAGGGGCGCATTTAGGGGGGGGGGGGGGGGGGTGGACGCCTTTCTCTCCTCAGGAATTCGACCCCCTACCGCCCCAAAGGGTCCCCCCTTTAGTACTTTTTAACAAATCCATTTTTGGTGACGGCCCCTAAAATTTTTCTAAAGGTGCCTTTGGCGCCAATATATACTATTTTTGAGGGGGAGCGCGCGCCCAAGAAAACGCGATTTTTTTTGTCAAAATTTTCCAAAAAAAGCCCAAAAACGAGAAAATCCTAGATCAGCCCATGCTTAGGGTTAGGAATATATATTTCGCAAATTTATTTGAAAATTGGTAATTTGGCCGTTCTGAGAAATGTATTGAGCGCAATTTATATTGGCTTAGAACTCAATCCACATGCTAATTGGTTCGAAGCTTGCATTATAAGACGCAACACTGATCACTGACTGAGTATTACTTGTGAAGTATTTAGGAAGCACATGGAAACACATGGTGAATGTGTTTAAACATTTTATGCTACTGAATATTTGTTCCTCTCTAAACTGTTCTGTTTTTCCCTGATACTGCAGCTGTCATCTTGTTGTTATTGTCATTACTATATTTATGATAAAAAAAATTGAAAGTGACACACTTCAATTTAGAGAGTTGCTCTGATACGATTAGTCTTGCTGTGTTTTTATCGGGCTCTTTTCCAGTTCCCCCCCTCTCATTTTTTCTGAAATTCATTACATGAAAGTCTTTTTAAAATAATTTTTAATGTTACAAACTGCATTAAAACGTGTCAGCGTGATCAGCTGAACACATTTTCACAACATTTCTAACATGAAAATTGCCGTGTGAACAATTTTTGAACATCTCTTTTTGTAATTTAGCAAGGGGGGGGAACTGGAAAAGATCCTTTTATCGATATAACTAATTTTGGCTCTTTTTCCTTTTCCCACCACACCTCACACGAGCTTCAATTTATGAGTGCATAACGAGTGGTTTTACGAGGTTGAGTATAAAGAACAAATATGTTTGTCGTGGCTTTATTAGTCCGTATGTAAATTTTCATAACAATCGGACAATGTGGTCAACAAATTTACATGTAAAAATTTACAGGTGGGGGGAAGGAAAAAGAGCCCTAATTTTAACCTCAATTTCACAAGGCGAAATTTCAAGGAAGTAATAAGGGGACTAGAGAAAAGCTGCATGCAATTTTTAAAACAAAGTTTGTGTTTGGTGCAAAAAACGTTTTCTTCAGAAATTTAGCAATTTCTTCGCATGCAAAACAGACGGATTTTGTAATACTTCCTGCAAAATATTGATCCAGGGGCTACAAATTGAGAATATTTTTCACTTTTTATATTGTTGGAAACAATTTTGTTGTGCGGGATAATTCGCCACGCATAAATATTTCGCGTTACGCTCTCAGCATTATGAATAAAATCTTCAAAACGCGCATAATTTATTCCACAATAAGGCCAATTTGGCAATTTTCATACCCCAGAGCTCTACAAAAAACACCGGAGGTAAAATATCTTTTAACACCTGAACTCAAGAAGTCGATATCTTCAATTTGGTTTTAAAAAATTATATTGAAAAGTATTACTTCGATCGGCGAAAATTGACGGAATAAATTTAAAAAAAAACACCGAGCATAAAAATTTCGTTTTTTTTGAAAGTCGGAACAGAAACAACGGTTTCAGTCAAAACACGGTTGTTCCAGTTTCTTACCCAACAAAAATTATAAATCATTAAGGCGTGCTATTAAAAGTTTTGGCTCTTTTCTGCTCATCCCACCTTTCAAAATATCAAGTTCTATGTTTGTTTTACGTGTTATTGTGGCTAAATGTGTGATATTATGGAAAAGCCAAATAATTAATTCGCTAACTATGCATACTGATGGGTTCACTTAAAGGTTTGTTTTTGAAGACAATCGCCGAAAAGAGTGATAATACAAGTTGTGGAATGAAGACAAAAGAGAAAAGAGAAATTCTTTTGAGAAATTTAATATTGCTGCATTCTGATTGGTCCAAAAAGTCGACCATTTTGATCTACTTAACAATCTCAACCCTTTCTTAAAGGGGAGGGAGGTTGTCAAGTAGATCCCAAAAAACTACTAGTAAAAAATCGCAGGTAGGCCGAAAAAAAACGAAAAAAGCTTAACGTTTTAATGTGAATATGATTGTTGTTGCCAGAGCCTTAAGTTGAAAAATCAACAGTGTAGAAGAATACTATTCGAAAAAATGACTTCATAAATGAGGTCGATGTTTTTTGTTTTTAGGCAAGTTTCGACTTTCAACAAGTTTTGACGGAATTTATCAAAAATTCTTGAAAAAATTTGATGCCTTTAAATTCAAAAAAGTATTGAATTGTAGTTGGAGTTTAAAAAAATCCAATTTGGCCAAAAAGGATAATTAATGCGTGCAAAGTTTTCAGTTTTCTGATAAGGTGTAAGTTTGCAGTTAATGTGTAAGCGGCAAAATAATCTGACTATGACTCAAATGAAAAAAAGTTTGAGGCAAACTGTTTGCTCTCATTAAAATGTTGCTGGAGGCCAAGCCCGGCACTATGTAAGCTACATGAGCAATGATACAAGTAATTTTCTTAACATGAGCTTTATTTCTTTCTAAGAATGCTTTCTTATCTCGTAAATGAATCGTAATTTGGCTTTTCATAGCTAGTTTTTGTGTTAATGTTCCGACTTTCAATTAAAGTGAGGAATATAATTATCTCGCCATTCGAAAAATTTCTTCTTGCCAAATTAAGCTTGTTTTTTGGTCGGTTGATTGGCTTCACAAGTTGATATGTTTGAAATGAGACAATTTGAGTATGTGCAAAATTGCAACATATTTGAACTCTGTGATTGAAGAAAAATTTAAAAAGTGTGTTTGGTGCAAAAAACGTTTTGTTCAGAAAGGTTGCAATATCTTTGCTTGCAAAACGGAGGGATTTTATAAAACTGCCTGCAATTTATTGATCCATGGCTACAAAATGGGAATAATTTTGACCCGTGAATTTTTTGTTTTTCACCTGTTAATTTCAATGTGAATATGATTGTTGTTTGTAGCCTTTAAGTAAAAAATCTACTGTGCAGAAAAATTGTATTCGAAAAAATGACATAATAATTGAGGTCGAGAGTTGTGTTTGTTTTTAGGTATGTTTCGACTTCCAACGAATTTTGAGTGAATTTATCTGGGTGGTCGAAAATAAAATGAGAAAAATTTTTGTTTCGTTTTTTTTTCAGCATCGACGCTTCAAAAACTAAAGGAAAGTCAAACCTTGTCCCAAAGGTCAGTGTAGCCTCGATGAAGAATTCTTTGTTGTTTGAGGTTTGAGCACTGTCATCTAGTGTTGCTCACAGTTTTGATCAAAATGTCTAATGGCGCAGACTTTGCACACTAACGTTCGAGCCGTATGAGCTCATCATTTCACGCATTTGCACTAATTTACTTGATCTCCAACAATAATCAAAGTCGAAACATGTCCAAACATTTTGGTCGAGAAAAACTAAACATATCTAAAAGGGGTCGAACCAAGTCTAGCATGTTTGCAGTGTGCCTTAGTGTGCCTTTTTTTTAGTCTGCTCATTTAAAAGCACAATTGATTGTTTGTAAAGCAACTGGCTCAGAAAAACTGCAACACATTTGAACTCTGTGATTGAAGAAAATTTGAAAAAGTGTGTTTGGTGCAAAAAACGTTTTCTTCAGAAATGTTGCGATTTCTTTGCTTGCAAAACGGAAGGATGTTATAATACTGCCTCCAAACTATTGACCCAGGGCTACGAAATGGGAATATTTTTCACCTGTCAATTTTTTTTTTCATCTGTGAACTTCAATGTGAATATGATTGTTGTTTCCGGAGCCTTAAAGTGAAAAATCTACTGTGTAGAAAAATACTATTTCAAAAAAAGACATATTAAACGAGATCGAGAGTTGTGTTTGTTTTTATGAAAGTTTTGACTTCGAACGATTTTTGACGGAAATCATCTGGGTGGTCGAAAATAAAATGAGAAAAAATTTTGTTCCGTTTTTTTTCAGCATCGAAGCTTCAAAAACTAAAAAAGTCAAACCTTGTCCCAAGGGTCAAGGTAGCCTCGATAAAGAATGCTTTGTTGTTTGAGGTTTAAACACTGCCAGCTAGTGCTGCTCACAGTTTTGATCAAAATGTCGGCTCTTTTTCCTCCCCCCCCCCACCTGAAAGTTTGTATATTTGAAGTTATTGTTCACTTTGTCCGGTTGTCTTGAATAACATATTTGGTCTTCATAATTAACCTTTTAAAACCACTCGTTAGAGCAACAGTTTCATGTTTGAGTGAGGTTGGTGGGAAGGAAAAAGAGCCAAAATTTCCATTGGCGCAGACTTTGCACACTAACATTCGAGCTGTATGAGCTCATCGATCTACGCATTTGCACCAATTTACTTGATCTCCATTAATAAGCAAAGTCAAAACATGTCCAAATATTTTGGTCGAGAAAAACGAAACATATCTAAAAATGGTCGAACCAAGTCGAGCATGTTTTTTTTTGCGTCGAAAAATATGAATAATAACAAAATTTAATCGAGAAAGTCGAAACAAACCTTTTTGTGGTCCAGACAGTCGAAACAAACAAATTTTTGCTGAAAAAGTTGAAATAAAAATTGGCACCTCGGAACAAAATGCAATGCATTCTTCAATGATATCTCTAATTTGACAAGTTAGATGGATTTTTTTTTAAAAAAATAGTATGGTCAAAAATAAAATCAGAAACGTTTTTCTTTCATGTGTGCTCCTCATCGACGCTTCAATACCTGTAACTGAAACGATTACCTTTTTCTCGGTTTCTCTCAGTGAACCATTCATGGACCGAAGGAATTCAACGAAGTAAAGAGAACACGGCAAACATGAAAAATATGAGCATAACTCCATAAGAGCCCGTGCGAGACTCGGTTAACACCAGATTTGATATTTTTTCTTTTTTTATTGAATTTCGCAGAATAACGTTCAAAAAGTTCATTTTTAAAAAGTAACAACATTTAAGGCAAGCTCAATTGGCAAGATGATTTGATCAAGTATGTTTTCAGGATTACGAATAAAGATCACACATGGATTCATATTTCGCTTTCAAATGATTTCGCCGATGAAAACTCTGATCCTTGATAGAACGATGGTAAAGCAGTTGTCTTTAAAGATAAAAAGGTGCCAATTCGACTTGCATATTTGATGAAAAACGTTTGTTATTTTTTACTTTGATCAAAATAGGAAGCCTCCATCACTGTGTTCGAAAGTGTACATGGCGTACTCCAAGTTGCGACAATTGTCAACATTGTTCTTACATTGAGCAAGAAAGCACCAGATAATTCAAGATAGTATGGTTTCAGCTTGTTTGGCTTCATTTATTTTGATGTTTTCACATTCTAAAAATCATAAAAAATTATTATTTGTTTTTTTTTCTATCCTTACCAGGCCAAACTATGTATTTTGTAAATTACAAGCGGATTCCGTAAAAAGACAGCTCTTTTTTCCCCTATTGTTTTGTTTCTTTCCATTGTGCTGACAAAACTTAAACTTGTTCAAAGACTTCTCTGTGGACACCTGTGACTTACATACACCAAATTATGCGCCTATCCAGTGCATGTTTTGGCCGTGTATTGATTTTGAAACTGTAGCAATTAATGATATCTCTCAAACTTCGCGGTAATTCAATGCTTGAAACTGCTACATACAACATCAAAAAAGAGCAAGATAAAAACTCTTCCCTGTTCAATTCAACGTTTCTTATATAACAATGCAAGATTATTAGATGTTTACGACCTTAAATATACAATGATAAGGAGCGCTGCCAACTAAGGAAAAGAAAATTATATATTTTTGTTCGAAACAAGTGCCGGAATAGTTTTTTTTTATTTCATTCGAAAAGACTTGTTGTCCTGAGCTCACATTTTATAAAAAAAAGTTCGCTTGTGATCTTATTACGCTCAATTGACAACGCATGTAGACGTTATAAATAAGATTTTTCCACGATGCAACGTTTCATATGTTTACTGCTCTCGAATCACATACTTTTTCCGTCGTTCGTTTATTGTTGTTTCGATTTTCGTAACAAAAGTAACGGAATATTTTTGCTCGGAATGCTTTTTTTCTTCAGACACATTTCAATTTTTTAACTAGTCGTTTTTGCCGGATTTTTTTATACCATTCAAAAAGTATTGTTGTCTTAAGCTTAAATTTGGAAAGTTATTTCACCTGTGGTCAATTAGTACAGTTATGGGGGTCTAAAGATAGCAATTTCGGCCATTTCGGGACAAATAACGCGCTATATATTTTGCGCTATTAACGCGTAAGCGGAGATTTAATTCGTCTTAGAAGTCGTTCCAAATTTGTGGAAGGAAGCTTATTTGCCATTTTTGATTTGTTAATTGGACCGAAATCGATCACTTTGTACTTTTATGATATGGAGAGGGATGATTTTCTCATAAAACTTCATACGAAAAAATGTTTTTGTATATTTTCTATTACTTATGTTTGTGCTCGGGGTCGTTTTTTTTTCTTCAGATCAATTTCGAGTTTAAAAATAGTTATTTTTGACGGAATTTTTTTTATATCATTCAAAAGTTATTGTTGTTTTAAGCTTAAAATTGAAACGCTCGTTCACCCGTGATCAATATTCGTAAAATTTTGGGGGTTTAAAGATTTCGTCAGAGCTCAAGGGAAAGCAGTACAAATGTGTAGACCAATGGGTTTATAGACGAAAAGTAGATTGCTCGAATTTTAGTGAGCAAAGTCTGCACCAATGGAAAACTAGATTTAAAATGTCAGAAACACTAGCTTTTGATCAAATTGGGAGTAGCACCAGCGTTCAAACCTCAAATAGCGAAAAATTCCAATGCGAGTCTAACTTGACTCTCTCGACCAGGTTTCGTCTTTCATCTACAGTTATTGAAGCGACAAAAACAGGAAAAAATTTTTTGCATGTGACAAACACGGAAAAATGTTGAGCTGACTTTTCTTAGCTTTAAAACCAACTAGTTTACCATCGCGGTATCCGGGCAGAGGGTTTTCATTAGCGAAATCATTGGAAGCGAAACTTTGATTCTTTGACAATGAACGCTCGATATATTTCGCTATAATAACGCGTAAGCGGAGTTTTAATCCGTCTTAGAAATCGTTTCAAATTAGTTGATGGAAGCTTTATTGCCATAAATGAAATTTTACTAGGAGCGAAATTTATCACCTTGTACTTTATTTGGTATGTGGAAAGGGATTCTCACAAAAATTCTCAAATTTGGAAAAAGTTTCTGTCTTTTTTTACACTTTTTTTTTCATGCTATTACTGCTCCACAGACCTTAAAGGGTAGTCGAAACATTCAGGACTTCGCCCTGATACAAGCAATCTTGTTCCTACTTTCGTAACGAAAATAACGAAATTTTTATTCGGGTTGGTTTTTTCTACAGACAAATTCTGACTTTTTGAATAGCCATTTTTGACTCCAGTCAGCCCTCTCACTCAACTTCTCCGCTCTTTGCTTTTAGTTTAATCTCATTTTTCGTCCTCTACTTTTTCTCTCCTTTCTTCGAAATGTGTTCAATCATAACGCCACCCATTTTGGTCACTGGAGTTTTTTTTAGTATCTGTTGAAAACGATGATGGAGTGAGGTTAAATTCCAATCTTAATTAACAACCGTTTCTAAAAAGATCATAAGCGACAACTGAAATACGAGATTACCGAAGGTGGCAAACGCTCTGAAGGTAAATGCCTGTCAACTAAGTCTAGCACCGGTGTAAGAGAGTAGTTGATTGACAGATAGAATAAAGAACATAAACTAAACAAGAAGTGAACTAGTTTAATCACTATGACATTGCCGCTCTTTTGAAAATGAACTTGTATAGGTACAAGGACTGATAGTTAAGTAATCAGCAGGTTTGTAATGAAAATTTAAAGATTCAGCATGTTAAAGAATAATGAGATGAAATAACTAACGTAAATGACTCAGTATGAAGTTAAGGTACTCAGAATGTTTTAGGGTTATTTGAATACTAAGTTTAAACTTTTGACTGATCCAGTCAGCCCTCTCCCTCAACTTCTCCGCTCTTTGCTTTTAGTTTAATCTCATTTTCCGTCCTCTACGTTTTCTCTCCTTTCTTCGAAATGTGGTCAATCATAACGCCCCCATTTTAGTCACTGCGGTATGCTTCCTTCCACTCCTGCGTGACGTTGCTGATTCGATACCACTATTCGAGTCCTGGCTTGAAGAGGAAACCAAGCGCTTCTTTTTCTCTCGTTATGCCGCCGTTCCTCCGGATTTTTTTTCCTTCGGATTTTCTACCACCGCTCGTAGATTGCACCATTGGTGCCGTTTCATTTCCGATTCTTTCGTCGTTCGCTATTTTTCTGCCATTCGCTCGCTCCGTCGCTCCGCTGTTTGATCGCTCCGCCATGAACGTTTCCACTTCTTCAATCTGCCCGCTCGCCTCGTTAGATTTTTCTTGCGTTTCGTTCAATCGCTCCGGTTGTTGTTCAGCCTCCGGATTTTCATCCACTTTTGTTCGAGATGCTGGTATCTTCCCCATTGCCGTTCTCCACGTTATGAGCGGTTGATAGTTCTCGTCATCCAAATCCGTGTCGTTCGTCTGCTCGAAACTTATCCCCTGCACGGCTGGGTACTTCGGGCCCTTGGCGGCCAATTTTTTCCGCAAGTCTCGTGGCGTCGGTGGTTTCGGAACATTTTTCCTCGGCTACTTGGAGGCTTTTGCCGGCGATTTCTTAACTGCAACCCTAGATTTCTTAAGCAGATGCCCATTACTCATCGTTAACGTATGTTTGCTTTCCCCGATTATGCTATTTTTTAGCAATCTATACCTTTTAGTGTTTTTATCGCCGGTTCGCTGATACACTGACACCGATGGCCCCGCTGTTTCGCCCATAGTCCTTGCCATCGGCTCGTCCTGTTGATTTATGGCTTGCTGATCCGTTAACAGAAGAGGGTGGTTTTGTCTATTGCCATACTCAGAGCCCGATCTAGCTCCCCAATTTGTATCCGCCGTGCTGGGCATGCCTTGTACTGTTGGATCTCGTTCGTCTAAACAAGTAGATTGAAGTTTAATTCGGCAAAAATTGTATGTTTCGACTGTCTGGACCACAAAAAAGGTTTATTTCGACTTTCTCGAATAAATTTTGTTATTATTCAAATTTTTCGACGCAAAAAAAAACATGCTCGACTTGGTTCGACCCTGTTTAGATATATTTCGTTTTTCTGGACCAAAATATATTGGACATGTTTTGATTTTGGTTATTGCTAGAGATCAAGTAAATTAGTGCAAATGCGTAAAGCGATGAGCTCATACAGCTCGTATGTTAGTGTGCAAAGTCTGCGCTATTGGATAATTTGATCAAAACTGTGAGCAACACTAGATGACAGTGTTCAAACCTCAAACAACAAAGAATTCTTTTTCGAGGCTACCTTGACCTCTGGGACAAGGTTTGACTTTCCCTCCTTTGGGACAAGGTTTGGGACAAGGTTTGATGAAAAAAAGAAACAAAAGTTTTTCTCATTTTATTTTCGACCACCCAAATAAATTCCATCAAAATTCATTGCAAGAAGACGAAACCTGCCTAAAAAAACACAACTCTTGACCTCAATTATTATGTCATTTTTTCGAATACTTTTTTTTCTACACAGTAGAATTTTTACTTTAAGGCTCCGGAAACAACAATCAAATTCACAATGAAATTAACAGGTGAAAAACAAAAATTTCACAGGTGAAAAATATTCCCATTTTGTAGCCATGGATAAATAATTCGCAGGCAGTTTTATAAAACCCTCCATTTTGCAAGCAAAGAAATTGCAACATATTTGAAGAAAACGTTTTTCGCACCAAACACACTTTTTCAATTTTTCTTCAATCACAGAGTTCAAATTGTCTCATTTCAAACAAAACAACTTGTTAAACCAATCAACCGACCAAAAAACAAGCTTATTTTGGCGAAAAAAAATCTTTCTAATGGCGAGATATTTATTTTCCTTTAATTGAAAGTCGGAACAATAACACAAAATATAGCTACGAAAAGCCAAACCACTATTCATTTACGAGATTAGAAAGCATACTTAGAAAAAAATAAAGCTCAAGTTTAAAAAAATTATCCGTATCATTGCTCATGTAAAATACAGAGTGCCGGGTTTTGCGTCCAGCAACATTTTAATGAGAGCAAACAGTTTGCCTGAAACTTTTTTTCATTTGAGTCATAGTCAGATTACTACGCCGCTTACACATTAACGGCAAACTTACACGTTAACAGAAAACTAAAAAAATTTGCGCCCATCAGTTCTTCTTCATTGGCCGCTTACTCGTTAAAAGACTGTTGAAAATTTTGCGCGCATTAATTATCGTTTTTTGGCCAAATTGGATTTTTATAAACCCCAACTACAATTCAATACTTTTTTGAATTTTGAGGCATCAAGTTTTTGATAAATTCCGTCAAAACTTGTTGAAAGTCGAAATTTGCCCAAAACACAAAAAAAACTGGACCTCATTTATGAAGTCATTTTTTCGAATAGTATTCTTCTACACTGTTGATTTTTCAATTTAAGGCTCCGGCAACAACAATCATATTCACATTAAAACGTTATGCTTTTTCGTTTTTTTTTCGGCCCACCTGCGATTTCTTACTAGTAGTTTTTTGGGATCTACTCTACAACCCCCCTTTTAAGAAAGGGTTGAGATTGTTAAGTAGATCAAAATGGTCAATTTTTTGAACCAATCAGAATACAGCAATATTAGATTTCTCATTAGAAAGCTCAGTGCTATTTTACTGTATTTATTTATAGGGTGAAGATTCTCAAGTAGGTACCATAGGGGGAAGGAGATTGTGTCTAATTAAAAAAGTAAATTTTTTTTTATAAGTATTTATAAGTATTGATTATGAAAAAAGTGGAAAATAAAATTGAAATTCTTAAGTTGTGTTGATTAAAGGGGTTGAAAAAGGGCTCATCTTTTGTCTTCATTCCAGAACTTGTATTATCACTCTTTTCGGCGATTGTCTTCATCAACTAATATTTACGTGAACCCATCAGTATGCATAGTTAGCCAACTAATTATATGGTTTTTTTCCGTAAAATCACGCATTAGCCACAATAACACGTAAAACAAACATAGAACTCGATATTTTGACAGGTGGGATTACTAGGAAAGAGCCAAAACTTTTAATAGCACGCCTTAATGATTTATAATTTTCAGTGCGTAAGATACTGGAACAACCGTGTTTAGACTAAACCCTTGGTTTTTGTTCCGACTTCAAAAAAAACGGAATGTTTTTTATTTATTCAGTTAATTTTCGCCGATCGAAGTAATAGTTTTCAACAAATTTTTTTAAAACCCAATTGAAGATATCGACTTCTTGAGTTCAAGTGTAATAAGATATTTACCTCCGATGTTTTTTGTAGAGCTCTGGGGAATGAAAATTGCCAAATTGGCCTTGTTGTAGAATAAATTTTACGCGCTTTGAAGAGTTTATTCATAATGCTGAGAGCGTAACGCGAATTGTTTCTGCGTGGCGAATTATCCCGCACAAAAAAATCGTTCCAAATTGATTGAGGCTAGTTAATCGGTCGTATTAGTTTTGTACGATTCAAAATTTTACACTTTGATTTCGTCGAAAATTTATAGATTTTTAGTACTTTCTTCTCAAAAGCTATTCGAAATTAATTAAAGCACAGTCGGACATTCAGGGCTTTGCGCTGATATACGAGCAGTCTTGTTTGTTATAACGTATGAAGAAGAAAAGTGTGCGGAAACGTTGATTTTATCGCATCAAGCAAATATTCTGTAGTTTGGCTCATTTCGACTCACATTGCATATTTTCCATTTTTTAAGGTTGCTTCACGTGTTATTTCAGTTCACATTATGACCGAGTGAAATTGAAATTGCTTTATGACAAGGTGAAAATGGTTTTTTAAAACAGATTTTCAAATGTGGGGCGAAAGTGGAAAAGAGCCAGTAATTCTTCTTAAACCATTTTCAATATGAAGAAAAAATGGAAAATTTTGCTAAAAAGACCATTAAAAGGGTTCACAGTTTGGGTCTTTCCCATTATACCTATTCTGGCCTTTTTTATAACTTTTTTATAACTTATAAAAACAGGAAACAGAATCGGTTTAATTCAAGAGAATCAATAAACGGCATTGCATTTATTAATAATTTTTTTTAATAATTTTATAATAATTTAATAATTTTTTATTGCATGGAATTAGCAACAACATTACACGTATCAAGTTAAAAAGTGGGCTTGTTCATGCCCTGATTTGTGTGATTTATGTGTTTTTTCACAATGAGTTCATACTTAGTTCACGCAGTTTAATTAACAGAAACTCAATTGCAAACAAATTTTGAACCGATTAAAATATTAGCATTTTATGTTCTGTCAGGTTCGGCTCAAATAGGATTCTCAAATGAAACGACTTAGGTGAGAATCGAACCCACGCCGAACTCCCCGGAACGCACTATGTATACGCTGAGCTATATAGCTGATTTTGATAAGCAAACTATACTGGCTTTATACTATACTTTCATACTTTAATGCTATGTAGCATTAACATCCTCCACGCCCGAAGGAGCGAGAAACGGAACGAGCTTAACGAGCGGCCGAGTGTAGTTTCCGGAAACGGTCCTTAGGTTTGCGGAACGGGCGGTGTTGTCTTTGCCGCAGTTTAGCGACGTTATGCATGCTAGTGGGTAGTGGCCCCTAGGGCTAGTGGATTCAACTAACCACACCATATCTCCCGTTTTCAAAGAGTATTCGGGAGGAGCATGCCACTTAACTCTTTTTTTGAGTGTAGGGACGTACTCACTTGATCATCGCTGCCAAATTGCGTTTGCGTACGAATGCGCACGGGCATAGCGCTTAGAGTGAGAATAGTTTTCACTCGACCTTAGAGACGGAAACGTTAGACTGTGCTGACTTAAGAGGAAATGATTCGGCGTCAAAGCTTCAAGACTATCGGGGTCGTCAGAAACGGGAGTGAGTGGACGGGCGTTTAGTGAACCTTCAACTAGGCACATGGTTGTGTTCAAAATCTCGTCAGTCAACTTTCTTGACCCTAAGATTGCATAAAACAAACGCTTACAACTGCGCACCATTCGCTCCCATGCTCCACCTTGATGTGGTGCACTTGACGGATTATACTTCCACTTAATGCCTTTGTGTACGAGCGACAGTGGAGCTTCTGCGTTCCAATTTTTGATGCACAGAAGAAGCTCTTTTTCGGCTCCTACAAAGTTTGTTCCGTTGTCCGACCAAATTATTGAGGGTGTTCCTCGCCTAGAAATAAAGCGCTCGATAGCCATCACACATGAACTTGTGTCCATGGATGGAACCAACTCAATGTGAATTGCGCGAGTCGTTAAGCAAGTAAATAGAAAACCCCAGCGTTTCTCGGAAGATCGACGAATGGTTACATGAAATGGTCCAAAATAATCGACGCCGCAGTTCGAGAACGGTGGCTGGCGGTAACCTAGACGCTCCGCGGGAAGGTCAGACATCATTGGAGTAACGGTTTTCGCTTTTCGCTTTCTACAGCACACGCAATGTGTTTCAATAGCTCTTAGTGCAGATCTTAAGCGTAGTACAACAAATTGCTGATGAATGACGGAACGAAGGTAGTCGACTGACTGATGTTCATGCTTAATGTGATAAAAACGTAGAAACAATCGGATTAGGCGATGGCGGCTATCCAAAATTATTGGATGGCGAGTTTTGAATGCGGTTGCAGAGAGACGTTGGATACGGCCGGTAGATCTAATTGAACCGTTCGGCCCGATAAAAGGCGAATACGATGATATACGGCTCGACGTTTTCACAATTTTTCCAGCTGCTAATTGTTTACTTTCAGCTGGGAATGACTCTAACTGCGAAAGTTGCAAAAGTTTTTCCTCTGAAATAACAAGTTCTGCTGGATCAATTACGGCCTTATCTGGTGATCTGAAATGTCTATGCTTAGGTGAGAGTCTCAACATATATGCGACCAGTCGCTTTATCTTGGAGAAGGAGCTATACTCTTCCCAAGGGAAGGAAAAGTCAGTCGAAACTGCAGTGCACAGAAAATTGGAAGAGACCTCTAAACCCTCGTTTAGTTCGTAGACCGGACCATCCAGGCGAATTTTGTCAGTAACTTCCCTATTTGGATTGAAAGGCCAATCAGAAGTTTTCAAAAAGGAAGGGCCGTTTACCCAACTGCTTTGCTTGAGGGAGTCAGCAGTAATACCTCTAGTTCCGGTGTCAGCGGGGTTGTCTCCACTCAAAACATGGAACCATTGGTCAATTGATGTTGACTCCGGAATCTCGGCTACTCGATTGGCTACAAACACGGGCTGTTTGCTTGTCGAGTTCAACCATTGAAGGACTGTTGTGCTGTCAGTCCGCATGAACACTTTAGAAATACTCAGTGTCAGAGCTTTCTCGATATCATCCTTCAGGCGACTGGCAAGAAGCGCAGCCTGAAGTTCCAACTTCGGAATTGAAAGCATCTTCATCGGGGCTACTCTTGCTTTACCGAAAACAAACGCTAGTTGACATTTGGAACAGGCGTTTTTCTGAGCTCGAAGGAATGCTACAGAACAGAAAACGTCCCATGAGCTATCACCGAACATGTGCAGCTCAACCTCATCTACTGAGAAGTCAAAATAGCAACGAGGTATTTTGAGTTGCCCTAAAACTGGCAAGCCAGAGTGCCATTCAGTGAATCTGCGGCACAACTCAATTGGCAGTGGGTCGTCCCACTGTTGGCCACTCAATCTCCAGATATCTTTCAGTAACAAACGTGCGCGTACGGTATATGGGGCGACAAGACCTATGGGGTCGAACACGGAGGACACAAAACTAAGGACCGATCGCTGCGTAACAGAGTCTTTGAGTTCGCGGTTGACTCCTCTGCTCACAACCAACGTATCGGTGACGTGGTCCCATTTGAGACCGAGAACATGCGATGCGGTTTCCGGATTAATCGCAGCGGTAATAATTTCCTTACTGTTGTTAGCGCTGGTCTTAGGGGGATTTAGTTTCGAAGACAAACTGGGAACGTTGCTAATAAATTTTGTAAGATTAAACCCACCCAACTTAAGCAGTTCAACTAAACTGCGATTTAACCTTAAAGCAGTTTCTGCGTTTTTCACAGACCCAAGGTAGTCATCCATGTAAAAGTTGTTAAGCACGGCGCAAGCGGCATCGGGTTAACGTTCTTGGTTATCGACGGCTGTTCGGCGAAGAGCATAGTTAGCACATGTCGGAGAATCTTTCGCTCTAAATATATGCCTTGTATATTGAAATACACTCACATCTGATGTGGGGTCCTCCCGCCACAAAAAACGCAAGGAACGTTGATCGCTTTCTAGTAAGCCGACCTGCATAAACATGCCTTCGATATCTGCGGAAATTGCGTATTTGTGCTCTCGGAAGCGCATTAAAACGAATAAAAGGTTCTGAAGCAGATCGGGGCCGACTAGAAGGGAGTTATTCAGTGAATTGCCGTGAAACCTAGAAGCACCGTTTTAAAACGCTCGGATTTAAAACTGGGTGGTGCGGTACGTACCATTCTCGGTCTGAACGGTTTTTTGAGTCGTGAGGGCTAACCGGGACCACGTAACCCTTCTCGACATCACTTCGGATATCTGATGCGTATTGAGTTTTCAGGTTTAAATCTTTCTCTAGACGCTTTTTAAGAGACTTAAGCTGGACTAACAAGCGTAAAAGTTATCGGGAAGATAAATATTGTCAGCAGCCCAGAGCATTCCGACAATATAACGACTGCCATCATGAATCGTGGTAGAGTCAAGAATTTTTTGTGCACGTTTATCAGCTGAGGAACGGGGATCAGCTTGTTTAAACGTGCCATACGACTCTAGCTCGTACCATTTCTTCACTTGGTCAGCAAGTGCTACGTCTTCAACATTGCACTTGAAAGTGGTGGCTCGAACACCAATTGGTGATGGAAGTGGGCCACTGAGAACCCAGCCAATGGGCATACGGACAGCGACAGGAGTGTTTTGATTTCGTCCTTGGCAGTATTCGAGAGGCTTGATTGCATGAAAGACATCCTGCCCTAATATCATCTCAACGTCGGAATAGTTGTAGACAATAGGTTTAATTGGCTGTAGATGTGGAAACCTGTCTTGGAGATTGGTAGCGTCAATCGTTTTGGAACCAACGCTCAAACTTTCTTTCACAAACGGCGTAACCCTAAACGAGTATTCATGGTGGTCGAATTTGGCAAAAACATTCACTTCGACTTGTTGCGTGGGAACGGATTCCGTCGAATTGAAGCCGTTTACCAGAATATCTAGCTGTTGGCCAGTTAAATTTAAAAGCTGTGCTAGGCCCGCCGAGACCCATGAGTGGGTACAACAGGAATCGCACATTACAAGAGCAGTGGTCACCTCTGTGTGTGAACTTATTTCCAATTGAAGCACAGGAAGGAGTCCCGTTAGTTTCTTGTAAGACGACGAACCGGCTACGTTCGATGACGAAGTTTGCGGCTTATTCCGGTTCGGCGGGGCGGTACTGTTTGAATTCGAATGGCTTGTATTATTGCTATTATTTAACTCTTTGTTTGCAGACCTTAAGCTGAAAACTTTCTCAGCACCATGTAACAAGACATTATGGGTGCTTTCACAACCAGGCTTAGTGCATTTGCGGGCTTTATGGCATTTTCGGAACATGTGGTCAGGTTGAAAGCAAGCAAAACACAACCTATTTTGTGCGGAGAATTGAGCTCGTTGAGTTGGGGTCTTTTCCTTAAACACAGAACAACTCCAGAGTGGGTGTTTACCATTGCACTGGAGGCACGGAGCATAAATTGGTTTTTCAACTTTTGAAGCAGCGGCAAAAACTTTTGTAGATGGTTTATGGAAACCAGTCTTTGGAGTCTCCTCAGGTCGTGACTTATTCTGGTTCACACGCATAAGTTCATGTGCCTCAGCCTTGTCGCGGAGCCAATCATTAAAGTCTAAAACGGTTGGCTGTCTCCAACATTTCTTTACAGAGTGGAGAGACCATGATTCTTTCATATTTGGAGGCAATTTTGAAATAACTTGATTCAAAACGGATGTACTCTTCATTTCATACTCATATCCTAACGATTTTAAAACTGCGACAAGACTGGATATACAGGAAGCGAAACTGATAATGCTTTCTGAATTGTGCATTTTGAGAGGTGGAAAATTCGAAAGTTTTTCAAGATGAGCTGCCACAATCGTCTGTGGTTGTCCAAATTTCCTCTCTAGAGTTTTCAAAGCGTCCTTGTAGAATACTCCACTGTAAGCGAACTCGGCAATTGCATTCTTCGCTTTGCCTGAAACGAGAGTTTTGAGATATGTCAATTTGATATCATCACTTAAAACTTTTGCATCGATTGCACTTTTGAACTGACCAAACCATTCAGGCCACTGCAACGGATTTCCGTCGAAAGAAGACAATTTCCATTCAGGCAAGGACCTTTCTGGCTCAGTGTCAAGATTTCAGCTAGATCTTG
This sequence comes from Symsagittifera roscoffensis, assembly GCF_963678635.1. Taxonomy (NCBI): domain Eukaryota; kingdom Metazoa; phylum Xenacoelomorpha; order Acoela; family Convolutidae; genus Symsagittifera; species Symsagittifera roscoffensis. The sequence goes on from NC_087063.1 coordinate 83,730,252, forward strand.
ATTTGTGATTGGTTTACTGCTCGAGGACGTAAATGGGCCATATTGTTTGTTCTCATTTGTATAAGGCACCATCAGCGATTTTGAATAGATTGCGGCGTCTAAAGTTTTAGGATCACCGACATAAAAAGTTGTTCCTCCGCTAGAGAACGGTTGAACATTCGATGGCTGTGTGACATAATATGAGTTAGGGGAGAAGGTGACTGTTGTATCAAAACAATTATACAGCCTAGTATCAAAACAATTATAGCCCCCCAGCCTAGTATCAAAACAATTATAGCCCCCCAAACATTTCCCATTATAGACCCCCCAATCATTCCTTTTATAGCCCCCCCCCCAAAGGTTTCTAATTAAACTAATAGCCAGATCAAATAATTTTTGATTACACATTTGCATCACTAATATGTTTGTGGAATTGACCAATATTTCTCATTATTTTTTGTACACTTCCAATTTTTTGTTATTGCAATATTTGCCAAACAAGAATTTCGCTAGGTATGAATCAATCATACTTCTTTCTGTTCCGTACATTTTTTGTTTTTTGCCTTTGCGTCTCGCCAAAGACTTTCAATTGTTTGGGTATGAGCCCCAGTTATCGGATCCACAAAATTGTAAGTATGATTTACCGTTCGGAACGTTCGGGGGGGGGGGGGGGGGGGGGTTATGGTTATATTGGGAAAGGCTGGGAGGGCAATAATGGGAGAGACCCCAAAATTTGCCTATAAGTTGCAATTTGGGCTCTTTTTCCTCCCTCTTCCCTCACATAAGCATCGATTTTATGGTGTAACGAGTGGTTTTACAAGGTTAATTATGAAGACTAAATATGTTTTTCATAGCCTTAGTCCGTTTGCAAAATTATTTCCTTAGTCCGTTTGCAAAATTTCATAACAATCCGAAAATTTGAACAGAAAAATTACTCTGAAAAATTTGCAGGTGGTGGGGGGGGGGCAAGAAAATAGAGCCCCAATTTGTTCTGCCTGTTTCGAATGTTTCTAAACAATTTTGGACTGTGTTCAGCTCTCTTTCCTTTTCCCGCACCTGGAAAATTTTACCTCCACCGTAAAAATGTTGTTCACATTGTTGACATAGGGACTAATTAGGTCATGACAAACATATTTGGTCGTCATAATTAACCTTGTGAAACTACTCGATAGACCATAAAAATGATGCTGTGTGAAGTGGAAAGGAGGGGGGGGGGGGGGAGGGGTGGAGGAAAAAGAGCCCTCTTCTGGAAAGAAATGTTTAACCCCAATAACACAAATGTCTTTATTGATATGATTTAGCTCACGACACATTTGAAGTTCACACGTGCGTTTTTATTTTTAAAGCGCTTACACACAACGTATGTGTTTTCACGTCACTTTATACATATGCTGTTTTTGCAAAAATATATATTTGAGCCACATATAAACTGATCACCTGTATGTTTTTTGTTCTACGTGGTTAGTTTTGTGCATCTTGTGTGTATCTTTAGTGTTTAATCCAAAATATTAACCTTCATTTGTGAAAAATGACGTTAACTTTTTCTGGTTGTTTTTCAATTGAGTTTTCTTGTTTATTAATTGACTTTTAACGTTGATTCGATTATCTTGAAATGGGGGCAGTTTTGAGTGTTCCTGGCGTCGAGAGTTTGGGGTGTCATACATTTAAACACAGGGTCAGTGGGAGAGAAACAGTTGCCGAGTGTGTGTCGGTCGATTTCAGAAGAGTGCTGCGTTCATCCAAATTCAGGTAGTTTTCGTTCTTTTTTCCATGTCTACTACTAGGTTTTATGAATGTCTATAAATAGATCACAAACCCCTTTCAAAAATGGATGAGCCTTAATGCGAAAGGGTTCAAAATCGTAACTCGTAAAGAATAACAAAAAGCGCACTTTTTTTGGTTTTTCTTTATTGAGAACCATAGTGGTGTAAAGAAATGTTTGAAGATATCCTATTTACATTAAAAAACTTTTAAGCTTTGATAAAATTAATGCTTGCCTAAAGAGAAAACAGAAATTTTAAAGTTGCATACAATTATTTCACCGAAAAAAAATCATACTTTTCTGTAACAGTTATATTGGTTTTATTTAGATTAGCGGCGTGAGCAGAAATTTTTCTAGAGTTGGTTTTTTTGGGTGGAAGAGTTTCATTTTCAGGGCTCTCCAAAAATACTATTAGGACACTGTTTTTGAAACAATAAGCAAAAAAATGACGTTTTGGAGCACTTATAAAAATTATTTGACCACAAAAATTGCGCTTTATTTCGGCGCGGGCTCGACCCCTCAAATTTAGTTATATTTAGAAATTTTTTAATGTTGGCCAGCCAAAAATGGATCTCCAAAAATTATATCAAAGGGAGGAAGGACCCTTTGAAAAAATTTGGCAACCAGACTTGATATCTGTTCCAGGTTGTCTAGTCGCATTGGTTGGTTTAGCGCTAATCACACGTAAAACAACTATAAAAATAGAAAATTTGACAGGTGAGGGGAAAGTGGAAAGAGCCCCCCCCCCGCGACTCGCTACTGATTGAGAACTATCCTGACATCTTATGATTCTCGGTTTTAAATATTTGGCATGGGAGGGATCAGCTTTGACAACATTTTTCTTCTCATTGATCAGTAAAAACAAGAAAAAAAAAGTGGCTCTTTTTCCTTCCCCCCCCCCACCTGCAAAATTTTACATGTAAATTTGGGGGGGGGGGGGGGGGAAGGAAAAAGAGCCAAAAAAGTCCATATATGTACTTTACAGACCAGCAGAGGGTGCATCTGGAGCAGTTGGGAGCAAGAGTAGCGTGTCAGAATGGAGGGACACTCTACACGCTCTGGTCGCACTGTACAACACATGTCTGCCCAACATCACCCCAGAACTACTCTACTCCACTGTCTGTTCCAAGGGAGCCAGGTGAACAAAACTATACTGTTCCTGCTCCTTTCCAGGGCTCTTTTCCAGTTCCCCCTTTCAAAATCATTTTTGAAAAGCTTATTTAAGGTTGTCAGAATGCAATGAAACTTGGCATGGTGAAGAAACTAAAAACTTTGAACAGATTTGATCTGTTTTCTTGACAACGTAACATCACGCATTTAGCCGTAATAACACATAAAATAGAAAAAATCGATATTCGATATTGGCTAAGGGGGGGGGGGGGGGCGGGGGGTGTAAAATAGCCTCGAGTTTCCTATATTGCAATACTGACTTTTCTACTATTCCTTCTCTCTCTTCCCCTCCAACAAATAAACACCATTTTTTGGGTGCTAGTTTTGATATAACGAGGTTACATACATAGACTATGCGAGATCGTAATAAACTCACATGTCAATTTTGAGACAATGGGAACAGATATTGCACAGACTTTGAACAGATATTTGTAATACCAAACCGCAGCTTCAGAAAATCTAATTTGAAGTCCAATAAGAAAAGAAAAAATTTGGGCAAATGTCCAACCCAACGAAATCAGACTGAATTTCGTTGTTTTTCGTGGGCTCTTTTTCCTTCCCCCGCCAACTTTCTCTTAACTTTTGTTCACATTGTTCACAAGTAATTTTTATTCACATTGTTCGATTCTTAGAAAAATTGGCGGATTTTTTCCTTTTCCCCAACCTGCAAAACTTTACTGGTAAACTTACTGTTCATATTGTCCGATTAATACAGAAATTGGCATGCTGACAAATTAGGCCATAAAACCATTTGGCTACTTAAGGTTGTAAAACCACTCGTTGCACCATAAAATTGACGCTTATGTGAGTTAATTTTTAATTAATTTTCTCAATTTAAGATCGAAATGATTAAGTTCTTGTTTTCAAATATATCGCTGGCAGGTGTAGTGGGCATAAAAATTAAGTTTCTACAGTTTCCCTCACCTAGTTATAGATAAAAACATCTTTTTTACGGTGTATCCATTAATTTGAGTTGCATGCAAATTGCATAAGATGTGGCAAATAGACTAAATGTCAATTTCCAGTACCATTGGATAAAGCGAAAAAACGCGAAAAATCATAAAAACTCATTTTAAAAAAGTTGAAGGAAAAAATGCAGAAAATGGGTGCCCGTACTGACAAGAATTGGATTGAAATCGATTTTCTACAGATAATGTAGCAAAGTCCCTAAAACACCGATTTGAATCGAATTGAAATCAATTTAGTTCGATACAACAATGTAGTAAAAAATTTAATTTGAATCGAGTCTAAATTGATTTAAACCCATTTTTGTCAACTTAATTTACTTTCAATTTGATCCAATTTTTAGTAACAACAAAATTGACTTAAATCGATTGAAATGTGTATACTTTCTATGGTTTTATTGCATATTTTTGTGCTCACGATCTGATTGATGTTGGTAAAGTTTTTACTTGGCTTGTGTTTTTTGTTTTCAAATTAAGAATTTTTTCAAAAAGTATGAAAGTATGTTTTTTTTAGCAGAAATGGATTTGAAAAGGATTTTTTAGACTATTAATTTCATTTTTTTCGACCCCAAAAAATGATATAAATGGATTTTTCATCGACCTTAAAAATCTATTTAATCAATTCTAAATCGATTTTTGTATCTAAATGAGCTCTCGTAAATTGATTTCCTCACAGTGTATTGTCTGTATTTAAATAGATTGCAATCTCAAGTTTGTCAATGTGGGTGTTAAAAGTGGAAATAGACATATGAATGAATTAGACAAAAATTAACGAACCAGACAAATGAATGGAATCAACAATTTGCACTTGTTTTTATCTTTTTTCTAGGACTCTGATGTTAGTGATGTCGCCAGAAGAGGCACTTGAGGACGTCTGCTTCCGCTATGGAGCCCGCAGCCGCCTCGAACACATCACTCTGGGGGAGTCCAACACCGTGTGCAGCTCCTCGTCTGTCGCCAGTCCCTTCTCCACCGCTATGGGAGTCGACAGTGACTACTCTGTGGACTTGTCGAATGGTGCAAACATCGGAGGAGCTAAAGGTGACACAGGTTTGGAGGCCGGCTTTTCCAGTACTACCGCAGAAGGATCGAATCCCGGACCTGGAGATTCCAAAACTCGGATTCGGGAAAATGATATTGCAGAAGGAGACAGGGATCCACCGACAGTCGCTGGTAGTTCGAGGAGTAGTCAACATCCAGAGGCGATCCCAGATGGTGCAGACAGTCGAGGAAAAGATGAAAGTACTGAGGTTCCAAAAGTGGATGGATGTGGCAGCGGATGGCACCAAGTAGAATACACGGAAGAGGAGGAAGAGGCAGCTCAGCAGGTATGTCACCTTAGTTTCTGGGATAAAACCAAGCAATTGAAGGAACATAATCATACTTAGAAGTAAAATTAGCAACAATTGCCAATCTTGAAAATAAAGCGTCGAAAAAATAGCTTTCCGACCGACTCGACCAAAACAAAATGTGCTCATTTGTGTTTTGGCGTTGTGTTTAACTAAAGGATAGTTTTCATCCACTGATTTGGGTTGAACACGAGAGGCTCGGTCGACACGTAAGTCGAAGACCTCAACCCGACGCCTTTTGAACTCATCGAACCATTTTTTGAGACAACTACAGCTTTTCTCTATAATTATGTAATTCATATAGGTGTGTCCAAACTGCAGAAAGAGCAAGTATTCCAATGTGTACAGCGACGAAGAGGAAAGTGAAGACAGCCAATCAGAGGGTGACACGACATCAGACGAGGACGAGGGCGACAGCAGTGACGACGAAGAACAATACATGGTTGGAGCGGACGAGTTCCTAGAACAAGTCCATAAGAGGAAAAAGTTACGCAACCACAATGTAGATAAACGACTAGGATTAAACTTGGACCATATTGGAATTGAAAACCGGCTTTTTGCTTCCATCACTTTTGAAAAACGAATTCTAAACAGCGAATCAATCTCGTATCTTACAGTGTTGAGTGTACGCAGACGTTGGCGGGGATTGAAACTCGGCCAATTTTTGGTCCAGCTTGTGATTAAGCTGGCAGGGAGTTTGGACCCTTTGATAGTTCTCGCAGACGATGATGCAATCGAGTTCTTCGAGAAGCAAGGCTTCCTTCATGATCCCATGATCTGCAGTAAATATGACGAACTTAAAAACGAAGGCTCTTGGACCAACTGTACTGTCATGGTTAAATTACCCAAACTAATTCCAGAAGCCAAAGAACTGGAAGAAATGGATATTAAAGATATAGAAAACGTGGTCGAGAAAAAAGTGGAAAAATGGCAGCGACATGCGTTGAGTCTTTATCAAGAGCAAGTGTCTTTAATCACTCAATTGAAAAAAGAAATCATAGCTGGAAGAGAAAAAATGAAAGAACAGCAGAAAAAGATCAAGCTATTAACCGACGAACTAAATCAGCAATACACGAACGAAGTTAGAAATAATTCGGCCTCAAAACTAGACGAAGTCTCACGGAATGAAATAAGTTTGGTCGAGTCACAGATTGAAAAGTTGAACTTGGATTCAGTTTTAAAGGAAATGGAGCAAAATGGAAACGAAAGAAGTTCTCAAATATCGAATCGAGGTGACTCCTCAAATGAATACATAGTCGTCACGCCTGTTTCCAGCCAAACTTCGGACAAAACCCGAACAATTTCACCACCCGAAGTTTCAGTTAGAGACAAAAAATTTGCTTCTCTAGAAATCACAAATAAAACACAGGAAGAGAACCTCGAAAAAGTGATTAAAATGTTTAATTTAAGTTTGAAAAACTCAAACATGCACCTTTTTAACCAAATCAAAGTCGTTCATGTTCATCGAGTTCTTAGCGAAGAGACGAGCCCAATTTATTTTACATGTGATGATGACGAAGAATGGACTCCGATGTTTTATAGTGGCTCTATTTTGTCGGTGTCAGACATCAAAGGCATTCGGGACAGGGGGAAATTTTCGAACTTCAATTTCACTTATGGCGACTATGGAATCGGACTTTACTTTTCTCGTTTCGCCGAAGTGGCCGTGAAATTCTCCAAGCTGAACGCAATTGTAGTAGCTTCAGTGAAAACAGGCAAGGGGCTCTTTTTTCTTAACCCAACTTGTGAATCTTTTTTTGTCTTAAATATTTGCCACGTTTTAAAAAAATATATTTAAAAAATCAGAAAAAAAAAATTTTTCTGGAAATTTGTTTTTTGTTTTTCAGTTTTGCTTACAAAATTATATAGGCGATCAAAACATTCTGTAAAACTTAGTTTTCTAACTATGTCTATTAAGAAAGGGATAGGGATAAAGAAAAAATATTGAAAAAAGAGCCAATTTAGGAGTTCAAACGTCTACTTTGAAAGCGGACTCGAACAGAAGAAGTGCGGGAGAAAACTTTGACTCGCTCTGGACTCCTGGACGTCTAAGTGGCACTTTGGGGGGATCTCCCAGGAGAGATCAAGCAGCTTCTTCTTCTTCTTTCTCTTCAGATACTAATGCCGGCGGAAAATGTCAAGAGTTGCTCATATTTGACACTAAACGAGCAGTACCGTCACATGTCATCGAATACGTTTTCAAGTAAAAACGAATAATTGGCCAACAGCACAAAGCTTCAATCATTCGAGCAGGAATAACGATTCAGGCTGTGTATATCTTTCGGTTTCTCATGTTATTATGGGAAAAAACCAGAAAAGGTCAAAAATAGCCTAAAACGAGACTACTCGCAAAAATATCATTGCTGAATCACACTCTAAATTAAAAACTCACCAAAAAAAATGCAATAAAATTTGCCAAATGTCTGAATATAATGCAATTATAACCTCTTCTTCATATCAATGACTGTTTGTACCTATTGAATTTGCATTTTGAAATTTATACATGTTTCGGATGTGAGGTTTGATTATGTTCAAGTAGAAAATGAAAGTCACTGAGCTTTTCCAGGCCAGAACATAAACCGAAGTAAGCAGTAGCGGATTTCGGGGGGGGGGGGTTTCTAAAATTTGTCTGCGGCGCAGAAAATTTGGTCAAGTTACGGTCTTTATAGTGTTTTGAGAGAGCTCAGAAAATCAATTTGGTCGACCTCAGAAAAAAAAAGTTCGAGAAAATCTTTTGTTTTTTTTTGAAAATCCGTCCCCCCCCCCGAGAAATTCCTAGATCCGCGCCTGAAAGTGAGGCAAACTTTTTTTTCGCGAAATCTCCAAATTTTGGATAATTTCAAATGTTGCGAGCGAAATGGGTGAATATTTTTTCATTTGGGTGAACCTAGTTTTTTTTTTTTTTCAATGAAACATCTCCTCGGTTGCTCACGCTTAGTTCTCCTTTTTTTGCGAGTAAGTTATCATTTTGTTCTAGTGGGAATTCAAACCTAATAAAATAGAACTGGCACAAATCTGGTAGATCCAATTCTTACAGTTCCCAGTGATTTTAAAAAATAGTAAATATAGCCTGGGTAACAGGAAAACAAAAAATATTTAATGATTTTTTGCTCCAACAATAACGCTTTTTATAACATTTTTTTGACACATGAACTTTTACCCGGATTACTCGAAAAACAATTTTGAAAAAATTTCTTAACGCCTTTGAGGGTGACGAACAATTACTTCATTAGCAACAGGCAGTAGCTGTTAAATCACAATTGGTTTCGTATCGCTTAAAAGTATCGCGATAATCTATCGACTGGAAACTCGATATATCCAATTGAGCTACTTACGCAAAATCTTTCCAATTTCAGCATTTTGAAACAACGTTTTTCCACTGATTAAAAAAAGTGTGCCACCGTGCAAGCCTTATTCATGAAACGAAAGACAAACAATATACTTTTTTATGTTTATTTACCTTTTATTTTATGTTTAACTTTGATTGTCCCAACTTTGAATAAGATTTGCGATATTGTACAAGGCTACGATCTCTACTGCAATGGATCTCTACTCTGCAAATCAAAATAAAAAATATATTTCCCATCTGTGAGCGAAAGTAGTCTGCATATAAACAAAACTGTAAGCTGCATCGGTTACATTGCAAGAAGTATTTTGAAAAACTTAATAAGTAACTGAAATTATTTTAAAATATTTCTCTATGAAGTCTTTCAAATGCATTTTACTTTCTCAAGTATTGATTCTAATTGAAAAAAATTTCTTATAGATATTTTAATAGAAATTTTACAAATCTTCTTAAACTGAGCACTACACAAGTATTCTAAAACAAGAAATTTTACAGGAAAATACCTAAGTTTACAGGGATTTCATTTGGAGCAATAAAGCCAGTCAAAAACTAGTCGAAAGCCTATTGAGTTTCTTTATATTGGTTGTTGCAGAAAATACTCGTCAAAACCGAAAAATTAAATTTCACCGCTCCAAATCAGCAGAAAGATGTAAACAAAACTAATCATAAGCATTGTGAATTGCGTATGAGAAGATTCCTAAAATTCACTGCGAATTAAACTTGAAAATTAATTGTTTCAGCATAATTAAATTTTGAAAGTTAAGTTAACCCGGCTGGACCAAAAGGTGCTATTTTAGAATTTTTTTCATAAGAATCTTACCACTTCTTTCAAAAGTATGCTCCGAAAATGTTACAAGATGGGGATTTTTTTATTATGAAAGTTGTTCTTACAGAAAAACAGGGAGGTAGAAACTTTTCCCACAAAATTTTTCAAATTTTTTTGCATGTTTATATTTAATTTTTTTAAATAAAGTTCTCCACTGTCACAGAGTACAATAACAGAAACGCGTAGGCTAAACGACTCGTTTCGTCACATTGTTTGCTAATGTGACGAACTTTATAGTTAGTTTTGTTTTACTGATAACTGTCTCTAAAATAATTTCGAACCGGTAATTACGTATATGCAGGAGATTTAATGGAAAAAAAATTAAGTTTTTTTTTGGAATTTTTGTTCAAAATGCATAAATTATAATCACTATCTGAAACGATACAACCACTATCTCTTAACTTCACTAGCTGATAATAATTTTACACTAAGTTAATTGGTCAAAGAATCAGTAGGCGATCGAAATTTCAGATTTGTAATTTTTTAGGTTATACGAACCAGCCTTACTGTTTACTGTTATCAAATCGGCAAAATTGTTCAATGAAATGAGGTCGATCGGGCAAAAAAAGTTTTTCCATAAAATCGTTTTCACCAACCCGAAGCTGTATTTCGAAAACAGAAGCACACCAACAGCAAATCAACCAAAAGAAACCGTGAAAAGTGTCGTTAAACTCAACAAAATCAGCAAAAGAAGATACACGTTTGTGATGAATTCTGATGTTCGAGATAGATTATCGCGATATGAAAGAAGAAAACCAAATGTTACAGCTATTTTAATGGTTTTTTGTTAGAAGTCAACAAAAAACGAAAATTATCCTGAATTTTTCAGCACACTTATATTCACGCTTAGAATCGCAAAAAAATTAAATTGCAAAAACCAAACATACGAAAAATAGAATGAAACCGTCTCTAGAATTCAAACTAAAAAAATCAAACTCCTTGCCTCTTGAAGCTTTCAAATACACAATGTTTAGTTGTTTTTATGAAAAATTGGTTGGCTTGCAAGATGCAGATATTTTTATGACTACATTCTTAAAAAACTATATGAACGAATAGAATGTCAGAAATTTTTGAGTGCCAAAGAAGTGTTGAAGTTGCGAAATGTATAATACTGAAAAGAATAGTTGTCTAACTTTAATTGCAAAGCAACTGTAAGGCATCAAATCTAAATCCTACTGCACCTTTCTGTTTTAGCTCGTACCGGACGATAGAGATCGCAAGGTCACGACAGCAGGTCTCCAGACAGAAAAAAACAAATTCATATAACTTACATAAACTCAAACTGGTCCCTATCTTATTCGGGCAACCACAAATTATTTTTAGATCGTAGATGGAAATTTTATCAACTCATAAATTTCTCCCTAGTTTTACTGAACAGTTTTAGTTTCAACTTGAGTTTTTAGGCATGCTTGCCAAACCTCTCCCAAAGTTTTGTTTTTCTCATTTGTGTTCGATCCGGTGAATCATCACTCCACCCTTTTTGTCGACTCCTCTCCGTTGTCGCGTTGATCTGCGCGTTGCCTCCTCGCTCAGCTTTCTCTTATTACCGACGGTTTTCGGTGTTTTTCCTTTAACCTTTCCCGACGGTTCGTTCGCCCCGCTCGCTGCAGTTTTCTCGGCTTCGCCCTCACGCCCCACGACTGCCCATTCGCTCTCCTCCTCTTCGTCACTCTCGTCTTCGCTGCTCTCGACTATCTGATTTTTCTTCGTTTTCCAATTCTCACTGGTTTTTCGCGCTCGTTCCATTTCCAAATAGTCCCTTTCAACTTTTCCGCTTGCCTCTTATGCCCCGTAGGCTTGTTTGGACCCGGGGTGTTAGCGTCGGTCCCCTTCTCATTTCGGCTTTCTTCAGCCGCCGATCTAAATGAAACACCACTTCGCCTTAGTAACGATCCTTTTTTCTATTGCACCGTATGTTTTGTCAATTTTTCAATTTTAATGATAAACGTTTATACCTTCTTGGGTCCTTTGGATCAGTTTTTCCGATCCTCTGATATAATGTCGTGGTACTGGTTTTATGTCGCTTCAACCACTCTGGTGCCTTGCCTTAGGCAACTCTTGAGCCTTGGGATCCACCTCTTTGACTTTAGGGTCCACGTCCGTTTCAATCAGATCGTTCTCCTCCAAAACCCTTGGCGTTTTGCGGTTTTCCGGGGCGTACACAAGATCGCTATGTTTCTCCCAATCGAGATTCAGTTCCACTTCGGGTAGACCACTTGCCTTGTCTAAACAAGATAACTTCTGGTTAATGACATTTCTCAAATTTAGGTTTTTCAATGATGGCTTTTTCGTCAAATTTCGAAAAGCGGTGTTTGCTTCTCTTCCATGATAGGCCTCAAATGGCGTTAGCTTAGTTTTAGATTGCGGCACAAATCGTAAAGCGCTCAGTGCACGGGTTATCATCAATCCAATTTTATAGTTGTTATTTTCCTGAAGATATGTTAAAACGTAATTTTTTATCGAGCCAATGGTCCTTTCGACCATTCCCGTAACGCATTAGTCATTAACTGGAGATTTTATAAGTTCAATGCCCTCATAATTATAGAAGTTTTGTATGTCTTTCGAGAAGAAGCCAGTAGCCTGATCCATATGTAATTTCCTTGGGTGCCCATGTGTGTTTATGTATATCCTTGGGAATTTCAATACATTTTTAGACTTGTTACTTGAACAGACATAAGCCGACGGCCAATGTGAGAACGTATCTACTGCTATTAGAACATATTTCTTCCGACCCCGTACATAATTTACAGGACCCCAGAAATCTAATTGAACCAGATCATTAGGTTCCCTGGGTACATATGTTTCCCCCATATCATTTTTTGGAATGTCCGGTTTAAGGTTTTTACCTGCTTCTAGGCAGCTTTTACAATACTTGGCTGTAGCCGGAAGGTTCCTATGCATGAGCGGTATCCAGACGTCCTTCGCCGCCGCGAAAATTTTGTCCCGCCCATGATGGTTGTGATGCAATTGGCTTAACACTGCTGACGACATATCCTTCGGTATGGCCAGCCGACCATCCATCCACAAGCAGTTTTCGCGCACAGCAAAATTGTTGTAATGTTGAGCGTAAAATTGCGCCAATCTAGTAATAATGTCCTTGGCCCGTGGGTCATTGTCTCGTATCGCGTCGCGGATTGTTTTCAATATCGGGTCCTTTTCCAAATTAGCTTCAAAAAAATTCAAATTCAGAATCTCAGGATAATCAATTTTCTTAGCTACTCGACTATCAGTAGGCACTTTTGAATAAGTCCATTTACAATTTTGCACAAGGGGATAATATAATCCGGGAACTGATGGGGGGATGAAATTACGGTGTTTAGCTTTTTCGAATTAGTCGTTTTCGGAATAACTTTATCTGGAGGTGTTACCTCTATATCAGAATCTGAGCTTAAATTCGGCGGCTGGTTAACTCTATTCAAAACTACATTAAAATTTACTTTTCCGGAATGATTGGAGGTATTAACAATAGCGGAAGGGGTTTTCGGATCGCTTTTCTCTGGGGAATTCGTAGATGGCATATTTTCCGTGATTTTTTCTTTCAAATAACAACCACAACTTGATCTTACGTACTGCGAACAACGTCTGAATTTCTCGTTTCGGAATTTGCATATTTCCGCCGGTATGCAAATATCTCGATTCTGATTGGCTAACCGTCGGTTGCATGTAACCACGCCCTCTTGTAAGCGCGTGTTCTCATTGTCAAAATTTGAATATTCTGCTTTTCTGTTAATTTCATTAGATACAACTTTTCTCTTTGAGTAGAAACATGATCGTCCGCCCTCTACCGTCGGACTTTTTCTAATTTGATTCACTTTTTGACCCTCAGGCTTTAACTGGTCCTTAGGTTTCAATGCATCGTTTATCATTTTTATTTTCGCTACTGTAAAACTTTCATCGTAATGGCTTGTCACGAGCGCCGCTGCAGATGAAAACCGAGACAAATAGTCTGCCATTCCCATTTTAGACCCATGTCTATGTTCAACTTTGAAATCTTATGGAACTAAACGATCGTACCATCGATTTAACTGACTAAAAATGTTTTTATTTCCTTTTGGTGAAGAATTTAATAGTGTAAGTAACGCCTTGTGATCTGATATAATTGTAAAATAACGTCCATAGTTACTTTCCAAACAATTCCGAAAGTTTTCCATAGCCCACACAACCGCGAGTAATTCTAATTCGTTTGTAGAATACTTTTTCTCGGCCGGATTAAGATAGCGTGACGCAAACGAAATAGGGTGCCAACCGGAGGCGCTGTACTGTTCTAACACGGCCTCTAGGCCATCGTGACTAGCATCGCAAATTATCCTAGTTTCACGGTGAATATCGAATTGTCTAAGCTCTACAATGTTTTTCACTAGAGATTTCAATTGTTGAAACGCGTTTTCGCAATTCGGCATCCAGACAAAATCGTTTTTCTGACTGAGTAAAGGTCTTAATAGTGCGCTTACTTCAGCGAGTTTTGGAAAAAATTTATGCAAACTGTGCATCGAACCCATTAGTAATTTTAACTGCTTTCTAGATTTTGGGGTTTTCAAATCTTCTACCGCTTGAGTTTTCCGAACTAATGGCGCGATGCTACTTTCCCCAATTCGGAACCTTAAACATTCACACCCGGTTTTTGCAATTTCGCATTTCCGTAGTTTCAAGGAAACGTTTGATACGTCCAACTTCTTCAAAATTATTTCCACTAATGCAATATGCTCCACTCTTGTTCCCTTTGACGCAATTAAGATATCGTCGATGAAAGCATTTGCCTGAGGAAATTCCTTAAGTAAAATATCAATGACTTTTTGAAACTCCGCCGACATTGATGTGAGCCCGTAAAAGCCGTTTTTAAAACGATATGTTCACGTCAATTTTCCGCCGACTAGTGAAAAATTGCACTGCTTGGTAGTTTTTTGTTCGAAGGATACTTGTCCGTACGCGTAAGTGAAATCCAATGTTGTAAAATATACATCCCCGCTTTTCGTTCTGCACTTATTTGACTAATCCCGTTCACTAGTTCGTCAATGTTTGGCATTTGGTACTTATTTTTGTGTACCTGCTTGTTAAGTTTTCTTGATTCTTGATTCCAATGCCAATTTTATGCTTCCATCTTTTTATACTGTGATTACTATAGGGGAGACAAAGTACGTATCCGAACATTCTTGTAATTTAATGATATAACCTTCTTTTATCAACCGGTCAATTTCCTTGTCTACTTTATCCTGTAGGCTGATAGGCACCCGACGCCCTTTTTGCTGTATCGGCTTTAGATTTTCAAGGAATTCGCCTCTTACTTTAGCGTTTCGGATTCTCCATGTTCTGGTAAATAAATTTGGGTACAACTTACAGAAATATGTTTGTAATTCATCATATTCCTCCTCTTACTGACTGCTCCCTTCCCCCGTGATCCCCATCATTTTCTTTCTTTGCACCAACTCCAGACCTAGGGTACCCACCAGGTCGCGCCCAAGGATTGACTGATGATTTCCTGATATTAATGACACTTCCGCTGGAGCTCCCCAGCCGTTCAACGTCATCGTCACCGCTACTTTCCCAAGTATGTGTATTTGGTTGTTTTTGTAGTCCAAGAATTCATCTTGAGATAGTTGTAACTGAATATTGGTTTTACCTAATGTTGCTTTCAGGTCCGTCATGCTAAAAATTGTCACTGGAGATCCGCTATCCACCCACAACCACATCTTCTTTCCCGACACCTCAACCTGGACTCTGGCTCCTGGGATCTTCAGTTCCATCACGTTCTTTTTCTTGATCGACATCACTATGTAGTCGTCGGATCCCGGCGTTATGGACTCATTCTCCCGGCTTCCCTGCTGATTCACCCATGCCACTTGATCTTCCGACGCATTGTCTACACTATGCATGCTATGATGATGCTCATTTTCATCCCTGACTAGTCCTACTCGTCCTCGCCATCTCTACTGGTTAGTACCTCTTCTGACTCCCCTGCATGTGCGTTCAAAATGCCCCAATTTTCGGCACGCATTGCATGTTGCTCCTTTCGCAGGACAACTCGCAATATGGTCGAGCGTAAAATTCGGCGCGTCACAATTATAACACTTTTGGTTATTTCCGCCGCCCCCACTGCTTGATCCTTGGGTATATCCTCCGCGTCCCCCGCGTGCTCGACCTCTGAAGTAGCCCTGTCCCCTTCTGATATTACTAACTGGCTCCTGTTTTATGGTTATCGGCGGCGCGGACGAGGCCGGTTTTCCGGTGTAGGACTTATATGCCCGTTCACCTCTCTCATACGTTAGTGCTATCCTATAAACTTCCTCTGGTAACATGATTGACCGTGATAATTCTCTTTGGCAATCAGATTCCCGCATATTCATAATAAAAATAATCATAATCACACCTTCCCGCAAGCGCGCTTAATTCAGCGTGGAGTTTCTCAAACGTTTCATTCTCCTTCTGCTTCGTGTCATAGAAGAGTCCCCTCTCATGTGTCACATTTCGTTCGCGTTTGAAGACATTTTGCATTTCGTCCAATACCCGTGGGTACCTTTCCGTTTTAACATTTACCGCCGGTTTTTGGGCTTTAAATATCCTTTGCGCTTTGTCTCCAATACAGAGATATAAGTTAGACTTCAACTTATTCTCCGCCCCGATACGATTTTTTCCATTTACGTCCACTGGTAATGCTGCAATGGCCGCTGCATTTAACGTACGCACAAAATAAAAATCATCAGGGTCAATGTCATATTTTGCGATCATGCCCCAGTGGAACTTTATGATCTATTCCTCCCAGTAGATTGGAGGTTCTGGCGTCCGTGCGTCCCAGAATGATAGTATATTAAGCGGATTTTCCCCCTCATTTTCGTTCCGCTGACTGCGCCATGTTGAAGTTGCGAAATGTATAATAATGAAAAGAATAGTTGTCTCACTTTAATTGCAAAGCAACTGTAAGGCATCAAATCTAAATCTTACTGCACCTTTCTGTTTTAGCTCGTACCGGACGATAGAGATCGCAAGGTCACGACAGCAGGTCTCCAGACAGAAAGAAACAAACTCATATAACTTACATAAACTCAAACTGGTCCCTATCTCAGAAGCGCTGTAAAGAGCTTCCAATTTTTGTTCTGCTAATTTTAAAACTTATTCTTTTCAATCTGAATGACCAAACTTTATATTAAAACCGTTACTTCATTACTTCAATTGCTCGATCGAAACTGACTAAAATTGAAAAGCCTACTATCCTTTTTTTCTCAAGATTGCGTTATCTTTTTGAAATTTCTTAATGTTATCCAAATTCTGACTGAAAGGGTTTTAAAATGATATGGGATTAAACACTCGACTCATTTCAATGATTACTTGTACCAGCTGAGTTTGTGCGGAAAACAAAAAAAACGAAATTCGAAATCTTTGTTCCTCCCCTTTTTCAACGAGCTCAGCAACATAGGTGATTATTCTAAAATACGGTTCAAAATGCAATTCAAAGTTGAAGAGGCTGTAACAGAGGCTGTAAGACTAAGAAATGTTGCTTACGGAAAGTTGTTAGAAATATTTGACGGTGGAAAGTTTAGTTGCAAGAAGATAGGGAAACAATTATTCGCGCAAGTGCAATACCTTTGCATAATTGTCAATTGCAAAAGTATTGTTCATAATATTTTATCATAATTAGAATGTTATTGGCGAAAAACGTACGGACAAGCATTGTGATTTTCGTCGGGGAACACAAAGAAGTAGAACTATTTGCTTGTGAAAATGAAAGTGACGCATTTTTGTTACCGTCATAATCCGCTCCGAAACTTCATGCTACTGTTTTTGATGTATTTTTCTCTCTCTCTCTTTCTCATAAGTTCAACAAAAATTGATGATATTTTAATAAAAATGAATTATAGCGTTATTTTTTCAAAGCAAGACAATTCCTTCTCAATTGATCATAACCAATTTGAATTCAAATTTTCTGCAAAAAATTATTCCATTTATATTTGATCATGAGTAAACATTTCACCTATAGTGATTTTGATGGATTTTCCTAGATTCAATAAAAAAAACAATTTCTTTTAAGGAAAACGGAATTGCATTATAATCGAAAATAATGGATTATGTGATTTTAGATCTTTTGGATAACAATCGATGATGTATTGAAAATCCATCATGTGCTATAAACTTTGCCCAATAATCGATTATCTAGAAACCATTTTAAACTTTTGGTTCGGGTGTACACTTTATTAGCGGTTTTTTTAAATAAATTAATTTAGTGGGAATGTGAGTTTTGTTTTGCAGTCACGAAAAAGTTCTAACAGAAGTCCGAAACTTTTAAAACCAAAACTTATAATGTTTCAAATCTTCCTACCTAAACAAATTTAACCAAATCTTTGTTGTTTTGTATTTTCCGTGTTTTTTGGTGTTTGCCTGATGAAACGTACACTTCCTGATGGGCATTTTTCCTCATCCCCCACATTTCCATTTCAATTCTTATTTTTTTAAAGTGAGCCAGTGAAATTTCGCATGGTGATCAAATCAACATTTTAAAACTGATTTGTTCTTCATGATTTGCATCACAGCATCACGCATTTGGCCAAAAGCCATAATAACACGTAACAACTATAAAAACGGAAGGTTTGGAAAGTGGCAGAGGGTAGCGGAAAAGAGCCGCCTGAAGATTAAGAAGAAAAAAATTCTGTCAACCAGCCAGAGGCCTAAGTTGGAGGTTGATTATTTAAGGCTAACTAAGCTATGGCTATTTTACAAGAGCTCACCTTATAAAGAACAACACTTGGTGCGATTTGAACTCGCAATCATATGTTTGAACCGGTGTTAGGTATCTGAAATATCTTTATATGTAGCTGTTTATAGCTATAAAAACTAACGCACTAAACCTTTTCTGTCCATTTTGAAGGTGTCTGTTTGAGGGCCAAAAAATGTTCAAAAACATCCACCACTTGCTGTTTAACAACGTGGGATATTGTCTATACACGATCGAGTGTTATAAATTAAAAGCCGCAAAAAACAAAATTAGCATCAGAAGTTTTTAGTATATTTTGTCGAGTTGCACAGTACTCTTAGTTGGTCAAAGTGGTTATCAGTCGTCGTTTTTTTTCAGTTTCACTTTTTCGTATTGTTCAGTGTCCTACCAGAAGTTGGCATGTCCCAGCCCTGCTTTGCCCTCTATCTTCTTCCAGAGGAACTGACTGCTGCCCTGTGCCTGGGGGTAGAGGTGCTGTTTGTAGTTGTGGGACCCATTCTGTACTACATGTACATGGGGGAGTGCAGGTCTCTGGCCCACCACTTGGGGACGGTACTCACCTAAATCCAAATGTCTTTATGTCAGTTAACTGTCATTTATTTTTAAATGTCATGGGTTATTATGTACAGATATGAAGGATTATTGGTGGGACATTGTTGCACTTGTTAAACAGTCCAAAAATCATTACCACTCAAACAGTTTTTAAGAGGGTGGCCGCGATTTAGATTTTGGGTATTTATTAACCTAAGCTTATGTAAAAAAAATTTGGTTACCCCATGAAAACTAAGATCTACTCCAACTTCCCACCCATCAAAAAATTAAAATATAAAATTGTTTAAAATAGTTCATACGGTATTTTGGATTAAGGAATATTGCATAAACTTGTTCACGTTAACACTTTTTGTAGCGCTTAAAACATCGAAGTCATTTTAAACAAACCTTTCTAAGCAGAATTTGTGTGACAATCAAAGAAGAGAGAAGTCTAATTGGAAAACAGCAAAAAAAATGAGTATATATTTTGTATTAAGGGTTGAGAAAAGTGAATATATTTAAATAAAATACATTATTATGATTATTATTCAGCCCTCCTCTAGAAGTACTGACATGTGACTGTGTCCCTGTAAGTGCTGGCCACAGTGTACCGGTCGGCCGACTGAGATCGTCCCCCCGCTGGCCTCATCTGCTGGTATGCCTCGTGCCAGTTAGTACTCCTAGGAGTCCGAGTCAGAATCATCTCCCCGCTCTGGGGGATGGCGATCGTTCCCGGCCTGGCGTCTATGGTCATCGAGGGCATCTGACCCCTCGCGGGGGACATGAGGGTCATGGGGGTCAGTTTAGGGTTCGACTGGCCTCTCACCTGTGTGAACACATTACATATAATTGAATTAAAAAAACAAGGATAGCCGGTTGCTGTGCAAGTAGCACAGAATGCTCCGACCATTTTCTTAGATGAAAAATACATGGAAGTTTTTTTATGTTTTTTTTAATTAGTGTTGTTTTTTGTGCGTGGTGTGACTGAAAGGATCTACAAAAAACCTGAATTTTAGGTATAGTCGAAATCAGAGGCGGATCTAGGATTTTCTCGAGGGGGGGTGCGGATTTTCAAAAAAAATTCGAAAATTTTGACGACCTTTTTTTTTTTAGGTCGACCAAATTGATTTTTCGAGCTCTCCCAGAGCTCTCCCGTTTTTGGGCACTTTTTGAAAAATGTTGAAAAAAAAGCGTTTTTTTTTATATATTGGCGCCAAAGGCGCCTTTAGAAAAATTTTAGGGTCGGTCGGCCAAAAATGGGTTTCTGAAAAAGTATCAAAGGGGGACGGCAGGGGGTCGAATCCCTTTGGGTCGGCAGGGGGTCGAATCCCTGAGGGGGGGGGGGGGGGAGTACTAACTGGCCTAGGAGTACTAACTGGCACGTCCCCCCCCCCCCCTAAATCCGCCCCTGCTCGAAATTCGCACTAAAATAAGCCAAATCAAGAAACGGTTATTGTCAAGAAATAGCTAGGAAAAACATACAAAATTTAGAAAAAAAAACAAACATTTTTTTGAATTCTTTTGCAGAAAATGTTTTGAATTTTTTTCCAAAATTAGCGGTAAGAAACTTCCCAAAAAATTACTTCATTTGCATGGCGTATCCTTCTGCAATAAGCCTGATAGCTTGCTTTAGTCGCTCGAATTAGACTAAAACTCGAAAGTTCCGAAACGAGTTTTCTCGACACTAGGGCAACTTTTTGATCGAACTTTTCTGAAAGGGCTTGAATATGATTTATCACTCGGCCCATTCGTGGTACCTGATTTGCCAGGAAAACCAAGAAAAAGAATAAAAACTAAAACCATCCGAATACAAAGTTCCTCTCCGTTTTCAATGGTCGGAGCAATCAGGCTTCTGATAAAAAGTTATTTTTGGTACCTGAATACGGCTCTTGTGAAAGAAGAAAAAGACATACTCCACTTCTGAAGGTATGATAGAGCTTAAGATTTGAGTGGCATTTTCCCACGCAAACTTGGCTATCACAGTAAATTTACCATAAGATGGATGTTTTATCGAGCAAATTAGATTCAGAGAGACCGCTCGTAAATTGGTCACTTGGGTATCATATTCAAACCTTTTCAGTTGTGACTTGATTTCCAAAAAGTGAGTTTCACAGCGGTATCGCTCAATAACAAGAAGTAAGTTTTGAATTTGCTTTTTTTTCTCACGCCATTTCAGCGACGAAGATTGAATTGTGGCACTGAAATGAAGTAATCTTCATATCGAAAATTTGATGTTTAAATTTTTCCCCATCTGTTGATTAATAATCATCGTTTTAATAAAATACTGAGCTTCTGGTACAACTTAAACCCACCAAGAATCATGTAAAACGCTATACAGCTGATCACTGCATGGCCCTGAGAAAACTATGGCAGATGTTGTGAAATGATATCCGCCGTAAACTGCGCAAATAAAGAGGGTAAATTTTTAACATCGCTGTTATCGTTAAGAAATAAGGGTTATTTGTTTTGGAAATATTCATTTCGTTAATGATCGGTTAACTGGCTGATATTAAATTAATCGACTTCATGACGAAGCTGGAGATTCTTTGGATGTAAAAATTTTTTGATTGTAGAGTTTTTGAATGTTTGTAAATTATTAATTAAAATGCAATTTTGTTTGCAAAGCTATAATTGAAATAATTGAGTTGACTTAAGCGTTAGTACTACAATTTGTTTAAATTAGCCCAATGCCTGCAAGAGTCACAAAACATAATCAAATTTACCTAAGAAAAACACAACCAACAGACAGCTGGAAAAGAGTCAACGAACGCAATTAAACAGAAAAAAACTAACTTCGAAAAAATAGATGCCTTTAAACCACTTCGAATTTCTAGATTATTTGAGGCTTGACAGTTTTTCGATGAAACTAACAGAATTTTAAAAAATTGGATCGATAGGTAATTTTTTTTATTTTGCTGGGAAATCCTGTACGCTTTTGTTGTTCGATAGTAGAAATTGCCTTCCTTTTGACATAAAAAATGAAGTGAACATAAACAGAAATCAAAAGTCGAACCGCGAAAAAGTAATTGTGAGCCTGAACAAATTTTAGGACGTTTCCTGAAAAAAAAACAAAAAAAATTATCATCGCGACCTATATAAGAGTCTGCTTTACATTCATTCTTTCTTAAACAGTTTTAAAAACAGTTTGCTTTCAATCAGTTCAGCTAAACTATTTTAAAATTCTGCTTCTGTTCAAGATTATTTTTGACCCCCTGGCACCCAGAAAACAGCTGGAATTTTGTTTCCAATTTTCGGTGTATAGAACTCAATTTTGATTAGTTTTATGAATTGAAGTCGACAACAAGATGCAGAGTAACCAGATGCACTAGTTGTTCACTTTAACAAGTGGGAACGAACGGCTTATCGAGTGTGATGGTTTTTTTTAGCAAGATTCAAGTAACTCAAGGAAAGTTCGTAGTTACCACAAGTTTTTGGATAGCAAAGCTCTATTGTTGGTGATTGCGTTCACGAAGAAGCAAAACAATTGTCTCAATGTCGAAAACTTATTTTCCAGTCTAATTTTTTAGACTTTCAACACTGCCAATCTAGTTCTAGTTGACTAAATTTTGTATGGCCAACGCCTAGTTCACTTGCCCCTTTGGATAAGAAACACTAATAGAAAACTTAAAAAAGTAGTCGACAATCCATGTCTTACATATGGGACTGTTTATTTTTTATAGCTCGAAGTTACAAAAAAAATAGAATCTCAGAACGCAGAAATTTGCGTGTCAAATTAGTTCGGTCTAGTGTTTTTGTAAACTGAAATTGGAATTGGTACTGCAACTATCAATAATATTTCCAGTTTGACCCGAATTGGAGTTTTTTGTCGTTATAGGAGCTTACAGCAATCTACAGCTTCCAATTAGATTTGATTTTAATTTTAAGAATTCAATTTTATTCTAAATATTCTATATTTTAGATTTTAAATTTTATATCTCTGGCTGATGTGAATGACTTTTTTCTAAAAAAGATTCACACTTTTGTTTAATCTCTTCCGACTGGAAAGCAATAACCCACCTCGACGTTGAGTGTCTCTATCTGTTCTGAGATGACGTGTGGGTCCGCGGGTGGGGGTCTGGTGTAGACGGGGGGTGGCTCATGGTCTGCTCTGTAGGGAATCGTAGTCCCAGGGGGTCTGGAGGTCACACTCATCATGGGACCTGCAAACACATTTCATATAATTTTTTAACAAGAAATTTAACAGGCTATTTTTTAACAAGAAATACAATAAAAACGAGTTTCGATTAGTAAAGTTTTTTTAATTATTTATGGTAATTTTACTAAAAAATACAATTTTGTTTTTACAATACAGTTTTTACACATGAAGTTGATTCTGACTATAAATTGCATGGAAATAACAATCAAAAAACTTGAAAATAGAATACTATAGAATAATATCATATAAATACTGTTTACCTGCAAAGTCGTAAGCCTGAAAGGTGTTGCTGGATAATCCTCCCCCGCCCCCTCCCCCGCCTCCGAGCATGCCAGCCGACACCACCACCGGGTCATCGTATCCTCCGATCATCATGTCATGGGGGAGGGACATAGTCTCACGGGGAGTGGTCACTGCCAGTGGACTTCCCAGAGAAGACGCCCCCGAGTAGCCATTAGTGGCCCCATGACAACCCCCTCCCCTCCCCCCTCCCCCCATGCGGTATTGGACTTGGTCGGCTGCGTAGGGGATCGAAGAGCCAACTGTATTGCAAGTGGGGAGCATAAACCATTTCAGCTTCACTGGCTCTTAAACTAAGTTATAAGACTAGTTATAAACCAGAGTAGATCGAATCAAAAAGCAAAGATCCAATCTTATAATTTTATATCAAAATTAAATAAGGTTAGTTAACAACCTGGACATAGAGACTGTAGCATGGATAGCATGTGTTATGATTTATTTCTTCACGAGAAACATATTCAACGCCTAAATGAAAAAAAAACAGCAAATGAAAAGAAAAAACATTTTTTTTTGAATTAATTTCCTTTTTTATCTTGAATTGTTTGACAAGTTATAAGAGCTGAAATGATGTAGAGCAAAAGAGCAAAGAGAGCTCTCCATCATCGGCTCTTAGTAGTAATCGGATCCATTCAAACTGACAGTTTCTTCTGGACTCGCTATTCATGCACTCCATCTTCAGCGCCTTGGCTCTCAGCTGCTGACTCAATTCACGCAGTCGGGTGTTGGGGGTCTATTTAATGAGCAATTTATTGTCAATTTAAACTTGAAGTGCAATGCAACCATTCTGTTAAATTAGGAATTTTATTGCAAAAGTTAAGTCATTTGACTGATAACATTTGAAAAAAGAAAAATCCTCGTTGTCAATGGAGGTTGTAGATTGTAGATATTGATATCATGATTTGAAAAAAAAAACTTGATCCTATGCAACAAGATTTCAAATTTTTTTTCGGTATTCAAAAAAATAACAAAAAATTGCTATTTGAAAATGCTTACTGGGTGTTTTTTTTAAATTTTAGCCTGTAAGTTTAATTGTATATTTTAATTCCCGGGTCGCAGTTTGAAACTGAATCGAAAAAAAAAATAGCTGAACTTGATTAAGCTCTTCATTTTTTTTTTGAAATTGGCTTTGCGAAAAAATTGGTTGGTTTAGTCAAAAATCGATCAAACTTTAAATTAAAAAAATGTGGGAAGAATCAAAAAATAATTTTTTTTTGGCATCGAAAAGACGCTTAAACAAGGCTAACCGGTTGCTGTGCAAGAAGCAAAAAATGTTCTGACCAAAAAATGAGCCTAGCATTACTTGCGATCCAACGAAAACATAGCATTGAGAATAGACAATGAGATAGAATCAACACAGTAAAGCTGGCATTTTGGGCAACAACTTTTGCTGAGAAACGATAAAACAAAAAAACATGAGCAAATTCAAGCTGAAATTTCTGAAAAATCTATTTTTACAAATTGTTTTGATTTTTTCCCCCTAAAAACCATGTTAAAGGATCTAAATTAATTTCACAAACCGTATACTTCTACAATAAGCCTCTCAAAATTGTGCTGAAACTCAAAATTTTGGCAACAGTTCTTTGCGACACTAAGACAACTTTTTGAAAAACGTTAATTTTGTTTGGATCGGAGTTGATAGGGCTTTAAAATGATATATCACTCTAACCATTCCTACGAGTTGTTGTGGTAATTGTTTTTGGTTGAAAAGCAATTTAACAGTTAGTTTTGTTCGAGTCATGAATTAACAATTTTCAATATAATATATCTCTCGACTCATTCCCATGACTATTTGTGGTACCTGATTTTGCCTGATTTTGATTATTTGTGGTACCTGGAAAAACAAAACAGGAAAAAAGAAGCAGAAACACACCTGAAAATAAAATTCGTCGCCATTTTTACCTGTTTTTTTAGATTCTTTCTTGTTTTCGTCATCTTATTTTAAATAAAAACAACACAATTTGAGAAAACTGGATTATTAGGAAAATTGTTTGTTAGCTGGGAAATCTAAAATCAATTCCACTTTCTGGACTAAAAATCGATCAAGTATTTTCGCGCCATTTCAATTTTCTTAATTGAAGAGTGCAGTTTGACTATCTTATAGCAAATGAACTTGAATTGAATGCAAAAAGAGCACATATACCTGTGGGCGTTCATATGTGCATTTGAATCAATTGGTAAGTTTTTTATTTCGCTGGTAAACCTGCTGGTATTTTTTTTTATTTTGCTGGCGCAATGTTTTGATAAAAGACATGATGAGCAAATCTGTTCACAATTGTTGAACTGTTCAAAATACCAAGTTTCATTTCATTGTGAAAATGATGGAATAGTTTTTAAACACTGAAAATGATAGGTGGACAAGAAAGTGAAAAATAGCTTTTCCTGAAAAGAAAGAAAAAAAATCAGCACGACATATATAAAAGCCTGAACTACGTTCATCGACTATTAACAAACATCAGTTTGAAACTTTTTGAAAGTTGAATTCGATAGGAAATTTGATAAAGGTAAATTCTGCATGCTAACCAAGCTTACATCGTTTTTTTCTTAGTATTAAAAGAACCCGTTGGTGGCCAGAGTATAAAAAATTTGTCCTAAAAGTATAAATCTGATTCGGATTACATTGCACATTGAATGACCTTTGGGACATTGGGACGTGCCATGGCCACTACATTTGCAGTGTGTTTGTCGCAGCAGGTCTGACTGCCCCCCAGCATATTGGGGAAGGGGAGCGGGTCGTTCTCACTGTCCAAAAGACGCAGAATAGTCTTTGTCTCTTTGATCTTTTCTTTGATGTCGGCACTGTATGGAATTGTAGTGTCGTCTGTATTTCACAAATTCAAACCAGTAAAAGCATTTCCTATAAACTATTTTATTTTTTTTTGTATAAAAATTACTACAGCGCTTAAACTATTTTTAAATAATTTTTGCATTTTAGAACCTGATTCGATAAATTTTGCCAAATAAAAGTTTTGCAATAGTTCTACAAATAAGAAATCGTCACTTAGCGAAAGTCGGGGGACTGAGACAAGAGTTGGAATAAAACTTTTACTGTTTCGTTTCACATCTGACGAGCACCCATAACCATGAGGATAGGGGGGCACCCTGCCCTCTATGAAGGCGTCGCAGGGGGGCTCAGCGCGGGGATAATCTTCAAGGGCGCCAAGTGGTACGAAATTGTCATCCATCTCTTCGTCCACCCTTCCCCCCTCCCCTTGTTCCAGTCCGACGCTGCCCTGTTGTTGTCGTTGGTGCTGGGGACCTGGAGGGGGCTTTCGGTAGGGGGAGGCGGAGGATGAGGGGTAGTTGAGACAGTCGTTTCGTTGAGGCGTGAACGGGATGCTCCCGTGCTCTGCATCAATTCAACCCCGAAAGTTAAGAAGATAGAGCCCAAAATCTCAAAAAGGCTTTTTTCAAACTGATTCCTAAATTCTCAGGAAGATTTCTCTAATTTAGATTTCGTTAGTTTTCGGTTTTTCAGTTTGAAGGCGTTTCGGATGCCTTTTTGAGATCTCAGGTTCTATCCGCTTAAGCCATCGTCCACTCATTTTTTAATTACACCCAATGAAATACAATTTAAAAAAATGTTTTGGCACTTTTCTCATTTCTATACCATCTTATTGATCGAACTAAAAACATTCATGAAATCAAACTAAATTTTTAAGTGAAGTTCCAAACTAATTTACTTAAGTGAAATTGCCTAAAACCATCATTTCGATATAAAAAACAAAAAATATGCTACTCAGCTTAACTTAATGTTTCTTTAAATGTATCGTAGTCGATGTCTCAAATCAGTTCAATTTAGAGAAATAACATAGGCAAAGAACTTCCGTTTTTGGGATTATGACGAGGCGTGAAAACTCCCTATTTAGAGCAAGAAGTCAAACTTTTGAGAACTTGTTCATAAAATGGGCTGGAAAAAATGATTCAAAGTTTGTTCAACCAACTACTCAATACTCAAATGCGGGGAAGGGTAGCTACAAAACGGGCGCTCAAAGAATTCAGTTCATTTTAAAAACGATCACACTTCTTGAATCTATTCAAAAAATTGCGAAAACCTCTATTGGGAAAACCCTTAAGAATGTTGAACCATAAGAAAAACTACGCAGCTCGGCCTGGTTTTGAAAACTACGTTGGAAAACTACTAGTTGCTGTATGGGTTCTTTGTTTTCTCGTCACTCGAGCAAACAGCAAACAGTTTATAGAGCGGTGTGTGCATAAACCATGCCAAGTCGGATGGACATGCATCCCACTAAGAGCCGGATATCGCTGCGAGCCCCCAACAACTACAAAGTTT
Source organism: Symsagittifera roscoffensis (assembly GCF_963678635.1). Lineage (NCBI taxonomy): Eukaryota > Metazoa > Xenacoelomorpha > Acoela > Convolutidae > Symsagittifera > Symsagittifera roscoffensis. Next base: position 83,757,628 of record NC_087063.1, read on the forward strand.
ACCCATTGCGGCCTGAACCCTTGCAAGCCTTCATGGTCTTGCATCGAGTTAAGGTCTGGATATCGCTGCGAGCCCCCAACAACTACAAAGTTTACCCATTGCGGCCTGAACCCTTGCAAGCCTTCATGGTCTTGCATCGAGTTAAGGTCTGGATATCGCTGCGAGCCCCCAACAACTACAAAGTTTACCCATTGCGGCCTGAACCCTTGCAAGCCTTCATGGTCTTGCATCGAGTTAAGGTCTGGATATCGTTGCGAGCCCCCAACAACTACAAAATTTACCCATTGCGGCCTGAACCCTTGCAAGCCTTCATGGTTTTGCATCGAGTTAAGGTCTGGATATCGTTGCGAGCCCCCAACAACTACAAAGTTTACCCATTGCGGCCTGAACCCTTGCAAGCCTTCATGGTTTTGCATCGAGTTAAGGTCTGGATATCGCTGCGAGCCTCCGGCAACAACAGCCATGACAACAACTTCATATTATCCATACTGGTGGCCGATCACACAATAGTGACCCCCTTCATCCTATCAATGACAATTTGTCAACACAAAAAAGGAACAGTTGGCTGAACTTTGAGTGCCTCTATCAAATCTCAAATACGATAATCTCTTCAACTACAACACAACCCCTTTCACCCTCTATTCTATCAAACCATCACATCAAGAAAAGTCCGAAATGTGAAAAAACTACTTGAACAAATTTCATGGACTAAAATGTAATAGAAAATTTATTCTTCTGAGAATTTTGATCACAATGAATAGCCACTTAAATTAAAATTTTTCTGCACTTAGAAATAAAAGAAAACAAAAAAATGAACTGAAGCTGAAGAAAAAGGATAAAGACAGTTAAATCAATGGAATATCCAAAACAGGTGGTTTAGTCAGATGTCTATTGTAACTTTTAAACATAGCCAGTAGAAGGATGAAAAAGAATAAAAAAAAGGAAAACAAGAACAAATATAATTTTCAAATTTTGAATTTCGAGGAAAAAGTACATCAGGTTGAAGCTCATTCAATTTCAAAAACACTTATGACTGACTATTTTTTTTATAAATAACGCAATAGAAAAAAACTGGACCAATTGGTAAACTTTTCGTTTAGCAGAAGAATTTGAATTGAGCTCAGAATTGTAAATACACTAATGCACAAAATTAGGCTCAAATTCAGGATTTTAATCAGTAAAATGCCTGTTTTCAATGTACATTGTGGACATTATTTCCTTTGAAATTCAGTAAAGTTTTTACGTTGACCGAGAGCAAATGATCAGAAGTACCAGCTATGAAAGGATCAATATTTGATTTCATTTATTCACCAATGTAATCCGGGTCTGAAAATGCCAGTTCTCCTCATCTGCAATGCCTTTCTTACTTCGCGTGAATGAGTAACAAACTTTTGAAATTTAGTTAAAATTTTCACAGTGTGATAAAATGTTACTTTGTTGTAGCTAATTCTAAATTAAAACTATTAAAAAGAATATGGAATTAAGATGAATTAGTCGGTAAGTTAAAACATTAAAACAATGAGAGATCATTCTCTCCGCCGGAGAGAATGGCCAATGAAGGTCAGATCAGAGTGACCAGTTAAATAAACTAATATGTTTTGCAGTAATTGCAAAACATGATGTAAATCACAACATTCCCCTAAGCAGGAAAAATTTTTTAAATTACGAATAAAATAAAGCACAATGACTAACTAAGTCTGACTCCTTTCTCCCCCTTTAAGGACTAGGAAAAGAAAAATTAAGCGCCGTAAATAAGGAACTGACACTAACTGAAGCGCCTCTATGTGATTAAATTCAATAACTATAACTGAGAAATGATTATCCGGATTCCGACGGCTAAGTGCTGGGTTTAAGAGGTTAGAATGCGAAGAAGTTGTCGCCAAGTTTTATGGGTGAATCAATGATTTGCGAAACACAAACTATAGGGAAGTCGGCTTAGAGAAATTATAAGAGCACCAGATGATGTTTTCCTTTACTGATGGTTTATCCGAAGGATTTGATAGAGTACTCAAGATTACTGAAGAACATTTTGATACCTGAAGGTTAGCACCGGTTTATAGGGTAATATGTGCTCCTTGATATGCCAATATAACAGAATTAGGGTAAAGCAAAATGTTTACAAAGATTTATAATCATTTAGAAAGTTTTCAAGTTCGTTATTAAAAAGTTCACTATCTAGATCAGAATGATCTCCAAAATTTTCTAATTCCATCCTCAGTGATTCGTCCGTTGATGAGGTTGACATTTGGTCTGAAGATGTTGGACTTGAGTCTAGAACAATTAACTCCGCCGGAGTTGTCTTGTTGTCGGTCTCGTGTGATTCCTCAATTTCAATCACAATAGGATCGGTCGCCGAACCGGAGGCTTCTTGAATGTTTTCTACGGCATCAATAAAATAACGTTTGCCATAAAATTTTGGTGGGCCGACATTTCTACTAGAACGGCGGATGGTAGGAGGAATTTTACCAGATATGATAATAGGATCGGGAGGTACAGTGCACTCGTCAGTTGAGTCGTTTATCTCGTAGACCGGGAAATCTGTAACAGAGTTGTTGTCCGTTGGATTACACTCGTCTTGCAGGTCCTGTTGTTCAATGGTGTCTTTGTCCCCTCCCTGGTTCACTGTTCTCTGTTCCGCAGTACTAGGTGTTCGGCCAGCGGGTATTATGCTTATTGGGCACTCGTAAGATTGTTCCATAGGTTGTTCTTTGTTAGGGTCAATGTCGTTTTCTAAAATCTCAGATTTTTTTTCAGGATTTGTTATAGCGGAATTAGAATTACGTTCGATTGAGAGGTGAGGTGTATTTGAGTCTGAAATAAAGCGTTCTCTGGCTACGTCTCTACAAGGAAAACCGCCCGCTATCCATTCCCATTCGCTAGTATCCGAAATATCCGAAGGAATTAGCATAGATTCATCCGAAGCAAGGTAACCTGGTGTAGTTGAAGACTTCTTTGCGTGGCGTGTTTGTCTTCTTGTAGATTTGTGCGATGACCCTGATATGAGTGTCCTAGTTAAGTTGTCGGAAGGGGTCGGATCCAACTGTCTAGTCATTTTTTTGGTTGGCTTTTTTGATCTTGGTTTCCGTGTTGGGCCTTCCTGTTTCTGACCTACTTCAACATTAGCATTAGGAAAATACGGAAATGAAATGTTTCCTTTAAAAGGTCTGATTTTATTTGAGGTAGAAATCGGAATCGCAATGTCGGATTTTCGTATTATTTTTCCGTCGGATAACTCTACTGTCGAAGTGGATGAATTTATAATTCTTTTATTTAGTTCCTTGTAGAAACAGTCTCGGTTTATGTTACCGTTAGATTTCCGAAGGATTTTACCTTTGAATGGACTTTTGATTGGTAGTCTATTAGAGGTGATTTTCGAGGAAGAAGCATAGTCTGTGTCGTAGCCTTTTTCAGTCGGGTTCTGGTTCTTCTTGGCTATCAAATCGTCCTTGTAGCCGTCCTCTAGTCTATCATCCGCATTCCACTCCTTAGCTCGTTCCTTAGACAGTATTGATTTCCCTTTGTCTAAAATTCCAAAGGAGGGTTTACCAGAAGCTAATTGTTTCCAAATAGTATTTGGTTTTCTGTTATAGTGAATCTCGAAGGGTGAACATTTAATTTTTGATTGATAGGTAGAGCGTAAATTCCAGATGATTTTTTAAACGGCATTTTGCAGTGTACATTTATGATGTTCTTTTGAAATAGCCAGTAGTTTGATTTTCACAGTGTGTACTAGTTTTTCGACTAATCCGTTGGAACGATGGTCACCTACTGTACAAAAGATTATTTTGATGTTGTTGGAATCGCAGAATAATTTAAAGTCTTGGCTTGTAAAGCAGGTAGCATGATCAACCCTTATAGAATAAGGTATTCCGTGTAAGAATATGTAGTCTTGTAAAAATTCTATAACTGTTTTTGAAGAAGTAGATGATGTAATTTTTGCCGACGGAAAATTTTTGCAAAGTAGAATGTATTTATTTTCCCCCCAATAAGAATCCAAAGGACCAGCGAAATCTAAATTAAGTTTTTCGTTTGGTTCCGATAATGGAGGAAGTTCACTAATTTGTGAATTAGGGATAGCAGTTTTCAAATTCTTACCCACCGATGTACATTCGGAGCAATTTATTCCGTGAAAGTAAATTTGTCTATTAATATGGGGCCACCAGATGTATTGGGCCAAATATTTCATTCCGAATTGGCCTGGATGTGTTTCGTGAAGGGTCTTCATCATCGCGTTTCGTAAAGTAATTGGAATAACGAGTTTGCCGTCCATATAGAGTAATCCGTCGGATTCGTGTAGGTCGCGAGTAAAATGTTTGAAAAACGGAGAATCTGCATTAATCTTCTCCACCTTATTTTGAAGTGCTTTAACAATTGGGCTTAGCATGGGATCGTCTTCAGTCAAGAGAGCTACTAATTTGGCGTTAAATAAAATATTTAAATCCAAGGGTCGATCCGGCAACTTCAAATTTTCACGGTATTTTTTAACGAGATTAGCATGATCTGGTAAGAGCTGGAAATCTAAATCTACAGAAATACCGGAAGTGGTGGGATTAATTACAATATTCTTATTATTCATATTAACAGTATCTACAATTTTTTTACCTACAGGTGAATTAATAAAACTATGATTAAAGATTAAAAAATAAAGAAATGCGGAGTTAGAAATGGAAATAATTAATGTATTTGTATTAGAATAATCCGTTGGAATGCAATTTGAGGTACAAAATTCTGTTCTTTTATGATTAAATGAACAAATTGGAAAAGAAGAATTAAAAAGATTTAGTACTGCTGCTATTAGGTAATTACGTAATAAAGCGTAATTGGAATTTTCCAGATTAGAACCAATGGCTGAGCAGGTAGTTCTTATTTTCTCCGACGGATTTAATGATTTATTAATCTTGTTAATATTTGCTACTACGAATTCCTCGTCGTAATGTGATATTGAAAAGGCCTTTTCCGGATGGAATTCTAGAAATAAGGTCAGTGAAACCCATGTCTTTTCCTGCCATATGTTTGATTGTGAAATTAAAAGGTAATAATCTGTCTACCCATCTTGTTAATCTACTGTGGTATGTTTTGTTTCCGTGGTTTGGTGAAAGGGCAGATAATAAAGCTTTGTGATCGGTAATTACTTCGAAATCTGATCCGTAAAGGTAGTTCTTATAATGTTCGACAGCCCATACAACCCCTAGTAGTTCGAGCTCGTTCGTAGAATATTTAGACTCGTGTGGGTTTAAAAAGCGTGAAGCAAATGAGATAATTTTCCAATCGTTCCCGTGGAGTTGTTCGAGCGAAGCTCCGAGTCCATTATGTGACGCGTCAGCTTTTACTCTAGTTTTGCGTTTTACGTCGAAATGGGTATTCTCCGTTAGGTTTATTTTTTCTTCTTTAATTTTTTCAAAAGCTTTGGTATAGTCGTCATTCCATTGGAATATTGATTTTTTATTTAGGAGCGGTCGGAGTGGGCTTCCTAAGGATGCTAAATTTGGGACAAATTTAATGTATTGGTTTGTAGAACCAAAAAATGAACGTAGTTCTTTCAAATTCTTTGGAATAGGTAAATCTTTTATGGCTTTCGATTTGTCGAATAACGGGGTAATTCCTGATTTAGAGATTTTGAATCCCAACCATTCTATTTCTTTTTGAAAGAATTTACATTTTGACCATTTTACAGCGAAGTTATATTCGTCGAGGGTAGATAAAATTTTTAACACAATTTTTACAAGACTACATATTCTTACACGGAATACCTTATTCTATAAGGGTTGATCATGCTACCTGCTTTACAAGCCAAGACTTTAACACAATGTTCCTTTGGAAGAGATTAAAATGTCGTCTAAGTAACAGTTAGTAAATGGGATTGAACCTAACGTAGAGTCCATTACTCTTTGAAATTCGTTAGGCATATCCCCTAGGCCGTAAAAACCAGTTAAGAATTGGTAGGTACCCGTAATATCACCGCCCACGATACTGAAGTTACATTGGTTGCTAGTAAATTTATCCAGTGCTAATTGGCTGTACGCATTTTTTAAGTCTAAGTTAGTAAACCACACTTCTCCAACGAAATCATTAGTAATTTGTGCCGCGACATTGTCTACCAATTCGTGAATGTTTGGCATTTGAAATTTGTTCTTGTAAATCTGTTTGTGTATGAACTTGGAATCTAATGCTAACTTGATGGATTTGTCTTTTTTACAAGTAATGACTATTGGGCTAATAAATCTGTCTTCATCGCAATTTTCTAATTTTTTAATATGTCCCTCTGCTTTTAGTCTATTGAGTTCTGTCTTTACAGCGTCCAGTAAGTGAAGGGGGACTCGTCTTCCCTTTAGTTGTATTGGTTTTAAGGATTCGTGAAAATGGGTGATTTTCATCTGATTTTTAATTTTTCCGATCCGAAGGAATAAATTTTTGAATGATTTTGATATATTCAGAATTTCCCTATCTTGGTTTGTTTGGGAGATGGAATTTATTGACTTAACTGTTTGTTAGTCTGAAAATGTGGGAAAAGTTTCTGAGAGACTTCTATCCCCACTTTTGGAAGGTTGTCGTTTCCTAAGATATTTCTCTCGTGTCCTTCGGTTAAGAAGAATTGGCAGTTATTGTCTGACCAACCATTTGAAAATATCGGGAGCTTCACCTTTCCAGTGATGTTTATGGCATTATCTGTGAATCCACAGTAGAGGTCTCTAGTTGTCTTATCCACCGGATAAATTTTCAAATAAGGGTCGCGTAACTTTAATTCGTGTAGTACGTTTTTCTTGAGGAAGCTCACCGGGCTAGCTGAATCCACTTGAATGTTTAAAATTACTTGGTTTTCTTTTCCGAGTCCAATGTTCAGTAATTTCTTCAATTCTTTTCCATCGTTATCAAAAATTGTAGTTACATTTAGTACAGAGTAATCGTCGTTTTTGCTTTGTCCAGATTCCGACCATGCGTTTATGACGCCACAATATTCTCTATCCGTGTGGTCAGTATATACATCCGGAATATCCGACGGATTAAAATCTGTATTATCTACAATTTGAGTATTTACAATAATTACATTTTTACGTCGAGATCTACAAAGTCTGGTGAAGTGCCCTTTGAATTTACAAGTAGTACAAGTCGTGTCCTTTGCTGGGCAAACTGCTAAGTGTCCTTTTGATAATGATCCGCCACACTTCATACAGTTGTTACTTCTTTCGATGTTAATGGTTGGTTCTCTTTTGACGTTAAAATGGTTGTTTGGTTTGTGTACGGATGATCCGTTGGATTTAAAATTGTTAGTTAACTTCAAGTGATTTAGAATTCCTTTTTCATCTATGAGTGCTACATTTAGTGCTTCGCGTGGAGGGAGGGTTTCTGTTAACAATTTCCTTTGGATGTCGTAGTTTTTCATATTATTTATGAAAATATCTCTTATCCACTCTTCTTCTCCTGCGGTTATGTCGCACTTTTTTGCCATTTCAGCTAAAGCACCCCAAAATTGTTCGAGGGATTCTCTATCGCGTTGTTTTCTATTTAACAGTTTATGTCGTTCAAATGTGACATTTGTCTTTCTAACGAAAGCGATCGCTAGGAATTCCCAGAATTCTTCAAAGGAAGTTTGTAAAACTTTCACCTTGGTGAATTTTTGTCCGAAGATCCTTTTTCCTTCGTTTCCCAGTGCTAGATATAAGACTGAACGTAATTTTTTGCCCGCTTCTTCTATTCGCATTCCGTTAAATTTCTTGGTTTCGGTTTTTATCGAAGCTGTTTCTTCTTCGTCGTAACGTCTTTGTTCTTGAGTATTTCTCTCCATTCTCGAGCGTCTTTGAGCATCTGTTTCACCGTCCGTCGGGTTTTCCAAATTTGGAGGTAGTGGGTGTTGTTTCTCCAACGGATTGAGTAGGTTTTCTATGTCTATGTTTTCCTTAGCAATTATAGCTATTTGAAACAGATCACTCCAGTCTTCCCATGGAATGGGGGGGGGGGGGGTCTACCGTATGGTTTTGCCAAAAAGGAGGTATTCCTCTCACGTTAGATTCGTTAGTTGACTGCGCCATGATAAAATGTTACTTTGTTGTAGCTAATTCTAAATTAAAACTATTAAAAAGAATATGGAATTAAGATGAATTAGTCGGTAAGTTAAAACATTAAAACAATGAGAGATCATTCTCTCCGCCGGAGAGAATGGCCAATGAAGGTCATATCAGAGTGACCAGTTAAATAAACTAATATGTTTTGCAGTAATTGCAAAACATGATGTAAATCACAACACAGTGATTATTTCAATTTTCTCGAAAATGTTTTATGTTCCATGAATAATTTTTTATTCCGTTTGTTAAAGAAAGAATTCACTATTGATAAAAACTTAGTTTAGATGCGGAAAACTGGCATTTTCAGTCCCGGACTACATTGATAAGTAATTGAAATCAAATATTGATACTTTCATAGATGGTAGATCTCATCATTTGCTCTCCGTCAATGTAAAAATTTTAATGAATTTTGAAAGAAATGTTGTTCAAAATGTACATTGAAAACAGGCGTTTTACAGAGTAAAATCCTGAATTTGCGCTTAATTTTGTCCACTAGTGTATAACTAAGTGCAGTCAAAAACGCAATAATAAGTAGTTATTAGAGCATTTTAAGACTTTTCTTGAAAAGAAAACGAAAAAATCAAAACCTATAAAAGTTAAAATCACTAGTTTTTTTTCACTTAAAAACAATTCGAGCTATTGTACTTAATATGTTTTTGCTACGTCAAAATAAAGTTTAGGACCACAGATTGTCACAATCAAAAAGTACTTCAATTCAAAATAGTGGAACTTTATTCCGGGACGAGATTTATAATTTATGTTTCGACCGTCATGACTCAGGCCCGATATGTTTCGAACTTCACGACCCAAGCTTGATTTATTTCGACTATTTTTGACCTAGGAAAAGCATATGGACACAGTTGAACGTGTTCCCCACCCAGAAATGAAGCACTTTATGCCAAATACTCATCAGTTAATATCAATTAAAAAAGCTCAAGATGTACAGCAGTAATTATGCACGTAAACTCACACTTTTATTTGTTCTTCTGATAATAATGCGGAAATGGCTTAAGAAAAACACTCTGCAAATGACAAAGATCTGCTTTCGTTACCCTAGAGACAATCTGAGTGGAAAACTGGAAGTCAGTTTTCGTTTGAGCTTTCAGAACATCACATAGCGGCATTATATCAAACTGATAGCGCTAGAGAACCCCAACAATATGTTTCAACAAATCAACCAATTAAATTCGGTCAAATTTATTAGTAAATTTCTACAGTATTTTTTTGGCTAAACTAAACAGATTTTCCTTATTTGCAATTTTCACTAAGCAAAAAAATATTTGGATCTGCTATTTGTTCAAAAGGACAAATGGAAATCATTACGGTTGTGTATGCTAATTTCCAGATATATTAAAAATCGGGGTATACATGAGCACATATTTTGGCTTAGAACCGTAAATGATGTTGCCAAATCTGAAACATGTTTTCATTTCATTTGAAATTTTTGATTTTTGGTCTAATTCCGAGCTAAAAAGGTGACCGTATATGCTTACAATAGCTTACTTAAGCTTAATTTCAGCCGTGGTAAGTTTTTTTCAGGTAAAGGTAGTTTTTGGAGTTCTTTAGCGCAATTTTGGGAATAAAAAAACTTGAAAATTCGAAACGTTTTTTCAATTTTTTTTTCAAAATTTAGACTATATAAGGTAGCTACTTAATTGTTTCCCAGATAATGTAGGGAAAGTGTCTGTTTCCAGTTTTTTTTCAATTAAACTCAATGTCAAATCTGGCAGTCTAATGTTTTCGAAAAATAGAGTTTTTTTGTCAGGCAATACCGGCTTTTCTACCAAACTTAGTATGTAACCGTTTATACAGGAAATGTTTTTGCGCCATTTTTCTTCAATTGGGCGTATCTGCTTTTTCGGGAAAGATTTCTACAAAGTATTCCTTTGATTAAACACGTAGGTGCGATGCCACTTATTCAAGGAATTTTTCCATAGTCTAATTTTGCGGTTAAACCTTAAATCTCAGATTTGCCCCGGGTAATTTTGAAGAAGAGTAGAAAGTTTGCAACAGTTGCAAACACAGTGAAATTATCAGAAATCGGAAATGTTCCAAGAACAGAACATTTTCCTATAAACTCTAAGGAGACGTTGTTTTTGTAGGAAAAACTATTGCAACGTGTTTTTTTTATCGATCACCTAATCCTAAAATTGATTGAATTATTTTTCAGAATTTTTTTAAAAAAAAATCTTCTCGCCACTCATTCTGTCGTATGATAGAAAGATCTCAGTTTGAGATGATAGTTTCAAAAAAAATTAAAAACTTTTCAAAAATAGTAAAAAAAAATCACAATTTTGACTCTTCCGAAAGGCCGAAACTTTATTCTAGAGAATGAAAAAATTAGGTTTTTCTTAATTTTTTATTTCGATTGAACTCTTATTATTGATTTTAATTTGGTAGTTTTCAACAAAACCTAGGATGGAATCGCTTGTATTGGCTAAATTTTTACAAATTTTTTGACTTAAAACCTTTGTTCTCGTTAGAAATCATAGCAAGAAAAATCAAGGTCGTAATTAAAGAATTTTCTTGTGAAAGATCGAAACAGACTTCACAAGTTTTTCAGAGGCGGTTTTAAAATTTATTTATCAATGTTTCCATTTTGCGTAATTTATGACATCGAATTCTGCTTTCAAATACCGAAGTTTATGGTAGTTCGTCATTCTTTGTTGACTTGTAGTTTCTGACAATTACGGTTAATGAAACGAAATTTTGTTCATCACCCAGCTACCCGAAACCGATCTACCTCAGAACCAAAACGATGCAGAATTATGGTCCACCGACCCGAACGTGAGCAATTCCTGGTTATGACAGCTGACCCGTTTGACCTTGGAGCTCTCAACTCTTCTCTCTCTGTTGGGGGACGAATTCTTGCTAGAGTTCATTGCAAGAATTCAATTTACTTTTTTTGTTACGATAACGCAAACAAATTTTCCTTAGTAAAAATTTGAAGGTGGGGGGAAAAGAAAAATAGCCTTGGTTTTGTCTCAAGCGTTTCGGTATAGCTTTTTAGGAAGAGGGAATTTGAAACAACTTTTTATTTCCATTGAGCCCATCTCAAAGTTAGAAAGGTAGTTTTCAACAAAAAGAGAAAAATTTAAAAAAAAATGGGTCAAATATTCATAAACATCACAGGTTTTTTGAAACAGATAAGGTAAAAAAATTAGGGGATAAAAATACGAAGAAGCATAGAAAGAGTCACGGTCTACTTTAATTTTAATTTTTATCATTTTTGTTTAGAAATCTGTAAAAAATTAAATGCGAAATTAAAGTTTTTGAGAAAAAAGAAAATTGTTACAAAACGTCTAAAAACTCACAAAAATCCAATACTTTTTTATTCTACCAGAATTTATCGGCTCTTTTCCAGTTTTGACTCCCCTTTCAAAATCAATTTTAAAAAGTTTATTTAACGTTGTCATAATGCAATGAAATTTAGCGTGGTGAACAAATCGACAATTCTGAACAGATTTGTTCTTCTTACTTTACAGCGTAACATCACGCATTTATCTGTAATAACACGTATAGCAAACATAAATTTCGGTATTTTGAAAGGGGGATCTGGAAAAGAGCCAATTTATCAAACAAAAATAGATTTTTAACTAAAAAAACTGGCATTTGTTGCTGAACTCATTTCTATTCTTTCATCCTTTTTTTTGTGAAAACTGATCAAAAAATGAATCACCAAACTTCAGGGAAAACAAGTGCTTTACTTAAAGTAAACAAAACTATCTGGAACTTGAAAAGTGAACTCAGTCGATCTTGTAAACTGGTGTATTCTTGAGAACTCTCAGATGAAAATTAGAAAAGAAGAAATTAAAACTTTTGGATGAAAATATTCGATTGAGATGCTGTAGAAAGAATTCTAGACAACAAATTTGGCTTAATTGGGAACTCGGCTCAAGAAGTTCATCTCTGCTGTCAACAGCTTACATTCTACGGCTCTTTTCCAGTCCCTTCTTTCAAAATGCCGAGTTTCATGTTTGTTTTTCGTGTTATTACGGCTAAATGCGTGATGTTACGCTGTAAAGTATGAAGAACAAATCTGTTCACAGTTGTCGATTTGTTCATCACGCCAAATATCATTGCATTATGACAACGTTAATCAAGCTTTTCAAAATTGAATTTGAAAGGGGGGAAACTGGAAAAGAGCTCATTCTGCTTAAGCTGCTGATCCGAAAAGTATATTATGAGCTAGGCATAATACGACTGTCGGTTATAACTTTTTGTACGAGACGTTTAAACAAATCTTTTCTGATAAAAAAGTAGATTGACGAGCTTTTTTTGTAAAAAAAAGCAAAGTAGGTCCAGAGCAGTCATAGAGCAATGAGTAATCAAAAGTTTTTGGCGAAACCCTAAGACCGCTTTCTGTATGCAGTAGAAAAAAAAGACAAAAAATTACCCATTCCATGTATGAAATTTATCATTGCAAAAATCACTCTAAGGATAAGGCCTAAACAGCAGGCAGTAAAGTTGTGTAATTTGATTGAATCGAATGGAAGTGTTTCAATGATCTAGACAAATGAACATCAAAAACGAAATGTTGCAAATTTTTTGTTGATCCATCTTTTTTTGTTAGTAGTAACCGTGGTGTAACCGTAATTAATAAAGAAATAGCAAATGAAAACGAAAAGCATTTACCTCCTAAAATTTTGGGCTCTTTTCCAGTTTCCCCCTCCTTTGAAATTCAATTTTGAAAAGTCTATTTAACGCTGTCATAATGCAATGAAATTTGGCGTGGTGAACAAATCGACAATTCTGAATAGATTTGTTCTAAATACTTTACAGCATAATATCACACGTTTAGCCGTAAAAACACGTAAAACAAACGTAAAACTCGGTATTTTGAGAGGGGGGAAACTGGAAAAGAGCCAAATTTTGCACTGTTCTTATATTTGTTGTTTTGTGTGATGTGAGATGAAAAAAACGCATAACAAGGATTTGTTCGAAAATTTAAAAGACAATATTACGTTTGTTTTGTTAATGTCACTTAAATTTGTCCTGTTTTTTAAATGGGATTTGAAAAATTCCTAGCAGGAAAACGGTAGAAGCTTTTCTTTGTTATTTACACCGAATAAAATTTGCTATTGTGGCAACGAACATTGATAATTCATGGATGGCGATCGCTGTTTATTTCCTTTTTTATCGCTTATTTCCAATGTGAGCTCAATCCGGGTTTCCTTTCGATTTCCGTCCCCAACTTTGATTTACGACTATGAAAAATTACTTTAACATTGTCATAGTGTTTGTATGGTGAAAAACCTAACATCTGTGAACGGATCTGCTCTTAATGACGTACATCGTAGGCTCAATTAACTAGCCAAAAGTACACGTACAACAACAATGAAATTAGGGGAAAAGGTGAAAAAATGCAACTTTGTTTTTGGTTTTTTAAATTAAAAAGTTCGATTTTCGGAGAGAATGGCAGAAAAATGATTCATTTATGAGCATCCTAATAGTTTGTCTTGTTCCTATCGTCACACCACGCACAAAACAAGGGCTCTCCTCCACCTTGACTTTTCCTTTTTTTAAACATCTTTTTTCCTTTTTTTTAAACGTAATAAAATTTACAAACTAACTATTGTGAACAAATTTGCTCTTTGTACCTTCCATCCTCGTCTTTCATTTTCACAGTTGTTCAGTTAAGTTATTATGGCTGAATGCATGATGATGCATGACGAGGATGGAAGGTACGAAGAGCAAATTTGTTCACAATAGTTAGTTTGTAAATTTTATTATATTTGTTACGTTATACGTTTAAAAAAAGGAAAAAAGGTGTTTTTTTGAGTTTGCTTAATGATTATACGGTCGGAAGTTTCTGTCCTGCTTGCTTTGAGACAACTACTACTGTTGTGTTATGAGTTTTGTTATTTACCGTGCCTATTGAGAGAAACAGTCTCATGGCCAGTGTTGTTATACTCAACCATCTCCCGTCTGGGGGGATCATAGATATCCTGGGTGAATGGAATCGATTTATGCTCGAAGGGGGGCTCCGGCCGCACCCCTCCCCCTCCTCCCCCGCATGAGGCACCCCCACCTTGTGCGTGCATGGCCCCTCCCCTATACACCACAGATGATAGTGGATTCACAGGTACCCCCACCCCATCTGTACTCGGCAGGGGTCTCTGGTCACTGTTGCATCTGTGCCACGTCACTACTCCTGCCGCCGATAGTCCGTCGTTGCCCTCGTGCGCACAAGGTTCCCCCATTCCAACTCAATCTGTGCGATAGTCAGTTAGTTTCTCTTCACTGGTCTATTCTCCAGTAGTACCCTTTCCTTGGATTTTATTCAATTTCGTTTCTAACGAAGTGACTTTTTGAAGAAAAAAGCAAAGCACCATTCAAGCCCCCCCCCCCACCTCGCATGATCATCAATTTTATGGTGTAACGAGTGTTTTATAATGCTAAGTATGAAGACAAAATATGTTTGTGATGGTTTATGGCTTAATTAGTCCGCATATCAATTTTTATAATATTCGAATTGAATTACGCGAACAAAAATCGGCTCTCTTGCAGTCCTTCCCCCCCCTCAAAAAGTTACAAAATAAAGATGGTCAAAAATTATTCACACGCGCTTTGCATCTAAGAATTCTTGTTCAAATTTGTTCACCTGTTCACGCTGACACGTTGTAATGCAGTTTATAGCATGAAAGTTTACTTTAAATGGACTTTCATAGATTGAATTTCAGAAAAAAATCAAAGAGGGGGAACTGGAAAAGAGCACAAAATTTTACTTGTAAAAATTCGCAGATGGGGGAAGGAAAAAGAGCCGTTAAGGCGACCAAGGGAACGGAATCCGTTAACACGAATAGATTCTATTCTATTTCTCAAATCTGTTTAACACCAATTTGTTTGATTTTTTGACAGAGGGGGGATGAAGTTATTTTTAATGGCAGCCGTTTTGATAATTTTGAGTTCTGTCGAAACCCAGAAGAATCATAATTAGCACAATTTTGGCATGAAGCTGTTTTTGAGCATTTTGTTGAAAGTTTGTCAGGAAAAAAATAGTACCAAAAAGAAGACCCTTCAGAAAAAAATTGGTAAACAGAACTAAAAAGAACGTCAACAACACCCCTTTGCCCACTGACTTCGCGGCACGCGATTTTGAGAACATAGAGTATAGCAAGCACATGCTACGCGCTCTTTGTAGCAATTTGAAGATGAGAAAACCGTTTTTACTGGAGAAGAGCTTTACAATTGGCTGATGATGGTGATTATAGTCAGTCTTTGACAGAGTCTGTTTAAACTATTTGATCCATTAACAATGCCACACAGCAACACATCAATCAAAAAAGTATTGATATGGAAACCCAAGTTAAAATTAATTTCGACAAGTATTTCGAAAATAGGCTCAAGGTAATTTTTCTGTTTTATAAGCCTTAATTTTTTTTATTTGCGTTCAGTAGTCTTGTTTTTTTTTTATATCAGCTGAAAAAAAATTGAAGAGATTTTACTTTTTGTAATTTGTGTGGCTCTGAGTATGTTCGTCCCTCGTCGAGTTTGGTAACTTGTTTTTCTTGGTATTTTTTCCGCTGCTGCCGTTGGTTATTCTGTTCTCTTTGTCGTTATTGGTTACTGTTTTTTAAGGATTGGCTGCTGCTTCTCTGGCTGGTTGCTCATTTGTTCGTCCGAAAGTGAAAAGTCACTCTTTGTTTCTATTGACACGTGACTTCCTTAAGGAGTTTCGCATCGGACCAGTTTAAGAAGAAGACTATGTCTGGGCTCTTTTTCCTTTTCCCCCCTACCCCACACAAGCATCAATTTTATGGTCTAACGAGTGGTTTCAAAAGGTTTATTATGAAGACCAAATATAATGGTCCCTCCCCCACGGTTGGTCCTGCACTGAGCAGGCCGGAGGCTAATAATTAAAAAATTCAAATATGTTTGTCATGGTCTAATTTCTCTGCATCTCAACTTTCAGGACAATCGGACAATGTGAACAAAAATTTTAATTATAAAAAATTGCAGGTGGGGAAAAGGAAAAAGATCCCCCCCACCTCACATGAGCATCATTTTATGGCATAAAGATGGTTGAATGTGAACTCCTTTATGTTTGTCATGGCCTAATTAGTCAGCGAGTCACTTTCATAACAAAACTGAAAAAGTGAGCCAAAATGTTCCTTGTGAACCAAAATATGCAGGCGAGGAGAGGAAAAAAGCTCGTGTCGGCTCATATACCCACTACGAGGCCAAACTGTGCATTTTGTGATTTGTGAGCGATTTCTGCAATAGGCTAAAATCAGATCTGTGGCGCTACTTTTCTTGCTACGTTGCTACTTTTCTTTGATCTTCTTTGCTGCTTTGATTCTAGAAGCGAAAAGCTAAAAGACTGTACAGCTCAAAATTTTTCCAAAAACAAGCGAATTTGCGGAATCCGATAAAAAAATTTTAATTTATGTGAATAGTAAAATTGCGCTGTTGCGGAATCTTCAACGGTGAGCGGAATCCGCATTTTGTTTGCGGATTCCAGTAACATATATTGTAGCGTTTTAAATTAATTCTTTTCTTTACCAGGTGGTAATCAGCGAGTTCAATCTCAATTACTACTATTAGTTGGGTCTAACCCAACCGTTCGGTGTTACAAGCTAATTCATCAGTTCATTTCAATTTCAATTCATTTTAATTTCTTTCAATATAAAATCAAAAACTGTGTTTCATTTTAGCCTCAATCGCAGTTTTTGATATTATAAGAGATAAAAATTAAGGATTAGAACAATTCAATTTCAGATGGGGACAGATAAAAACAAACCAGAACCAATTTTTACCAGGACGGACAAGAACTATTCGGTGATGTGTTGAGTGTTATGTTTCCGAACATTCTCAACCCACTTAGCCCAAATAACTTTGGTCAATGTGAGTATCCCAAAAACTGCTTGCTGGAAAATTTATTACAAATACTAAAGCGCACATCCACCAATTTAGTTAACTAATGATTAAGAATTTTTTCGTGGAGTTGCTGACAATGGTTAATTCCTTGCTTTTGTATTCACGTTTGCTTGATAAAAGTTTCAGCTCTAGTTTTTAATTGTTCATATGCAAGAACTGGTTTAATGATGCAAAGTTGAGGCATCTACTAACAATTTGATGTGTCCGCTTACAGAAATTGAAAATTCCAAAATTTGCACTACAGCTGTTTGCAAGCGGAACCCACGGAAATTTTGGAAATGAAATTCACTTACATTTTGGAACATGTTGAAAGTTTTGTCACTGGATTCAAATGGTCTAGAGACACCAAAATGTGCTCCTATCTAGTGCATAACTTGGCCTCAATATTTAATTATGCAATTTTTAGGCTCTATCCTTGCAGCCCCTCTGGCTTTGTTCCACTACCCCATTTTGATATCATTTTAACGATGTCATAAGGCAACGATCGTAACCTAATGAACAAATTAACTATTGTGAATACACTTGTTCCTCATACTCTAGATTGTAACACTATGCATTTAGCTCAAATAACAGAAAACGCAACTGAGATAATGGAAAATTGGAAATGTGCGGGGAAAAAGAAAAAGTGCCGCTCCTCTCCTCAATTTTATAACAAAAGAAGCAGGCGCAGTTCTGGAATTTGTTTTCGCGGGAAGGGGAGGGGGTTTCACGGGGGCGGACGGCTTTTCAAAAAAGGTGGAATACAATTTTGTCTACTTTTTAGATCGACCAAATTGAATTTCCCAGCTTTCCCAAATCACTAAACAGACTCAATTTTGGCAAAAAACTCGCACCGCAGACAAGTTTTTGAAAAAAAGGCACAGCCAAGCGTTTTTAGGCAACTTTTCGGACAGTTTTGAAGAATTGCGTTTTTTTTCGGCACGCGCGCTCGTCGTCAACTTTAGTATATTTTGGCACCGTATATTTTGGCATTTAGAAAAATTTTAGGTTTAACCAGCCAAAAATGGAGGTCATAAAGGAGTACTAAAATGAAGGAAAAGAAGGAAGAGGAATCCGCAATCCACCCCCCCCCCCCCCCGCAATCACCCCCTAAATCCGCACCTGGCTGGAACGTAAACGTATACATGTTCAAATAAACCACGATAACGTTGAGACGCTATGTTCACTGTTTAAAAATCAATTCCAAAAGGGCATTAAGAATTATTATCATGCCGTGTGATTCCATTCACGAAAATTAGAGCGTTACGTTTTGCCTATAAACAAAATGTAAAATGGAAACAATCTCGGAAAAACTGGGATTGTTTTCGCTGAGCTGTAACATACAGTAATTAAAAAAAAATTTCAAGTCAAAATTAATTTTGGAACAAATTCTGGTACGGATGAATTATTATCCCAAATTTTTACGTTTGAGTTCAGGGCATCAATTATTTTTATATGATACAAAAAAATAGAGTTTGTCTGGAGAACAAGAGCATCCCGAGCACGAAATTTCCATCTAAGAAAAATTGAATAACTACAAATTTTCATTTTACTATCAATTTATTTATATGTAAAATTATGAGTCCACTCAATTTAGATGAAAAATTTCTAATTAAAATCCAACATTTTGAATTCAAAGTATTTGAATTGCTCGAACAAGATTCGATTTGACAACAAAGTACACAATTTAATGATGTCAATTAATTTTACTTTTCCGCGGAAAAAGCAAACAATCTCAGTTTTTGCGACAAAAACTGTACATCACTGTACATTTCTATAGATTCAATGGCAGCAATTTCCGAAACGACAGTGGAATAATGAGCCGAGGTCCGCAACGTGTGTCTCGATTGTCGCGATTCATAAATGTTTGATCGCTTCTGCTGCAACCTCAACAGTAAACGGAGCTAACATGTGATCAACATTTCTCCTCAAGTTTTTTTTCCCAATCATTCAATTAAGTTTTCCTTACTATAACGTCTTCGCGCAAAACTTTGAAAAAACAAAAAATAAATTACTTTGGAAAAGTTTATAGTAACATTTGCGCGCCCTAAGTTTCGACTGAGCTCGACTAACGTTGATGCCGTGGTAATTTCTGACGGCGTTTAGCCAGCACAAAAGTAAAGGTAAGAATCGTTGGTAAAGAAATGCATTGTAGCGAAAACGTACTTTCCTTAATTGTATTTCCAAATATTGCGTGGATTTTGAAAGGTAACAGCTATAAAAAATGAGATTAACACACCACCTCAGCTCGGGAAATAATTTCTTTGCACACTTGGGAAAAGTAGTGTTGAAGAATTTGATTCAATTTGGATTTTATAAGAAAGACACAATGTTGTTTCAATTTTTTTTCACTATAAAGAGACATCTCACTTAAAAACTTCTCAATTAACAACACAAAATGATATAAATTATGAGAAAATTTAGCATGATTCAATTTGTACTGTTTTGCAGCATAGGAAAAATTAGCTAGATTCTTTTTATCTACATAGTTTTTGAGTTTAGGAACATAAGACATCATTATCTTTCATGGTGGGCAACTCGGGCATTGTACTCCAAAGTGAAACTTAGTTCACGTGTTGTTTGTTATTCTCCGTTGTGCTCCAAGTCACTGAAACAAACACACGTATAGGCTTCAAGCTGCCTATTTCTATAATAATTTAGAGAATGAGCTTAATAATAAATTTTGCTGTAAATTGAGAATTTCAATTGATTTTAGGACAAAAACTGTCTGAAATACTGGCACTTGCATGCGCAATGTTTTCGAATGAAAAATATGAAAATGCATAATATGAAATTGGATCGATGTTACAGTGACACAGAGCACTGGGTATTGTTCAGCGCGTTTAATCAACTTGGATCCAAGCAAAGCTGCGATAAAGTATTAATGAATAAGGAGGGCCGGTTTCTGTGCAAGTGGCACAGACTTTTCCGACCATAGTTTAAAAAAACACATGTTGTGTCATGAAAAAACGTGAACAAAAAATAAACAAAATTTAGGCATATTCGACAGTCATAGAAAACTAGGCCGATTGGAAAACAGTGTTTCTAGTAGAATGACTAAGAAAAACGAAAAAAAGTCGTGACAAAAATCAAATAAATAATTTCAAAATTTTTCAATTTTTGCAGAAAATTTTTGAATCATTTTTGAGTTTTTGATTCCTAAAACGGTGCTTAAAAAGTCCATTTACCAAATTACTTGAGTAAAAATATATTTTCGCGGCTTAAAACATGCTTAGATAATTTATTGTAAGCTCGGACGCTCACCTTATTAGCTCAAAATAAGAACAGAAATCCAAAAATTTCAGACCGTTCGTTCTCGAAACGGTTCTGTTAATGTTGTTCGACTGAAATGGTTTTAATAAGATATGTCGCTCGACTCAGTCTGATTATTATTTGTGGAATCTGATTTTGTGTGGAAAACAAAAAAAGGTAAAAAAAAACAGGAAAAAAATTAAGCTAGACCAAACTGGGAACAATTCAATGACAAGTCTTTAAACATGTTAAAAATTTGTCTGAACGATCAAAGAAAGCGAAAGAAGGTGTCATGAGGCGACCTTTGGTACCTCGCTTATAACTTGTCTTTTCGCAGTTATGTTACGGATTTATTACCAGTTCTATTTCAAGGTCACTGAATTGGCCTATTCTGAGTGCCATGCTGTGCGTGGTCACTCTGTTGTTTTGCTACATCTTTTGTTAGATTTTTATTCATTCCGTTCTATCACTCTATATTCTCTTGGTCAAAGATTGACTAACAAATATTAAATTGGAACCAAGTATCTAACAACTAATCTATCAATTCACTTTTATGAAACAACCAAGTTTTGACGCACTTATTCTCGGCAAATGTCAGAAGGATGATCAAAGATCCTTTTTGCGGAATCCGCTTACAATTCACAAAATACACAGTTTGGCCTCGTAATGAAACAGCTAAAAAACAGTACAAAATCCCTGAATACAAAATCCCCCCCTCTCTAATTTTTCAAATGATCAGAACAAAACCGCATTTGGTTTCATACTTGCGATATTTGATTGAAATAATTCAACTATGACTGTCTAAGTTCCTGATTTTCTTTAAGATCCTTTTATCTCACCACGTACAAAAAAAATGACACTAGTCTGAAAAAAATATTGATTATGTTTTTTACAGGAATATACTCGGAACATTCTTTACTACTTGTTTTTTTTTTTCGTTTCTTAGAGGAGGTCTAACCACCAGCGGATTTATGAATTTATGCACCCGCCCTTCCCTCAGGGATTCGACCCCCTGACTACCCAAAAGTTCCCACCTTTGATACTATTTTAAGAACTCCAGTTTTAGCTGACTGACCCTAAAATTTTTCTAAAAGCGCCTTGGGCGCAATTGTATACTAGTTTTGAGGGGGGAATACGATTTTTTGGTCAAAAGTGTTCAACAAGAGCCTAAAAACGCCTTTTTTGGACTGTTTTTCAAAAATTAGCCTGCATAGTGTTTTGGAAGAGCTCAGAAAATTAATTTGGCCAATTACAAAAAAAAATACAAGCAAAAAGACCCACAAAAGTCAACGAGTCTTTTGTTATTTGTTACCTCTCGTTGTAAGTGCATGATGAAAAGTTATCAAGTGAGGCGACAGTTGGGGGGACACTATACGGCAAGGGGGGCTGTGGCGGTGGCTGGCTGTAGTCCCCCCTTGTCCCTGTCATTTTCCACAGAATGAGGAAGGCCACAGAGAGCACAGTTAGACAGAGGATTGTCAACACACATGCGACCAAGATGTAACTAAAACATGAACCATGTGTTGCTAAAATAAAATTATGAAACATGATGTTCCCAGTTTGAGAAAACCCTGCTAAACATACAATAACTCTCTCAACTATCCGACAAGTTAAAGAAAATTCGAAAATCTACCTTATTTTACAATTTTGCTTATAAAAATATATTTTTTGCTAGCAAAATCCATTTCCAAAACTTTTTTCAACATTTTGCCGACAAAATGTTGGAAAAACTTATTCCTCTCAGCTTAAAACGCTTTTTTTAATCAAAACCTGATAAAAAGCGCGAAATGAATAATCTCGGATAAAAAGCTTCAAATCATGTGTTTTATTAAAACTTCTTTGATGGAAGTCTTCAAATCAGTCGTGTCAAAGCAGGGAAGCCTGCTCTAGTTGCTGATTTTTACCAAAGTATCCTCCATTGATATTAATGTACGGCAGTCCTTTCCGGCTGAATAACCTCTAATTTTTATTTAAAGGATATCTTTGGCGCCAATCTTTTCTAAATTTCAGGGAGGGAACAAAACTTTTCAAAAACCGACAAAACTTCGTTTTTGCTTATTTTTTTTTTCAAAAAATTGCCTGCTGCACAGACTTTATGGACGGAATGGGAAACTTTTTAGGTTTTTTTGGAAGCTCGGATAATCATTTTAAAACTATTTTATAGAACTTTAAACTCATTTCAATCCTTGAATATTTAAGAAAAATATAATCTCCAAAAACGTTTGAAAATGCACAAAAAATGAGGAAAAACGGTAAGAACAAAATTTTTTTAAATTGTTCATAAATCAAAATTAGTAAAAAGAACCGCTGGTTTTGATATAGTTTTTTCAGCAATCGAAAGTTTTGCCAGCAATCAATTGAGCCCCAATTTTGCACAAAAATTTGAACTTCAGAAAAACTGTTGAAAGCTCAACAAGCTTTTCCTCGCCACTTTTGTCTAAGGACAACTTAATTTGAGAATATCCAGGTTCAAAGTTCAAGTTATCTTTGTTTTATCTGGATCATTCAAATCAGCAGTCGATTATCTGATCATTTAAATTCAATCGATTGCACATATCATGCGGTGATATTTCAATCATCAATTTTTTATTTCAATTTTTTGCTAAAAAAGGTAATTTAAAGGGCTATCTATGATTCTTAGCTTTTTATTGAGTAGTTTGAGTTCAAAAATGGAGGTTTCTACCACAATTTATAGTATTTTTTGTTGTCAAAATCCATAAACATTGTTGGGGGAGCTCGGAAAAATATGTTGATCAAATTCAATTTTTGTGCGCGTCAATCTCCACACTTCGTGATAAAATCTGTTTTCAAACACTTGAATTATAACGAGTATTTTATCGGGAAATTAGCGATATTTTTAACAAGCTTTTTTATTGTTATCATCGGTAAAATCGGCCACACAAAACTGCATAACTCAAAGCAAGCTGCAAAAATGACCAGTATTTGTCCTTGAGACAAATTACTCTTTTTAAAGGTCAGCCTTAATCAAGGCTGAACTAAATTAGAGCAAAAAGACGGTTAAAATAGATTTTTGGGGGGATCGAACGTGGTTACGGATCATCCCATCAAGTTCGGTGCATATTCGAGTTCTAGAAAGGAAATGACCTAGGCGGGATTCGAACCGGCGCCGAACCCGCCGGGACGCACCATGTATACGCTCGGCTACTGTCCCTATATGCATTTACATTTTGGTTCAACTTTATATGCATTTATACTCTTGTTTTATATTTGCGCTGCAACATCCTCCACCCCTAAACAAGGAAGAACGGGAGCGAGCTTTACGGTCGGGCGGGTCAGTTCGCTCGTAACGGTCTTTATGTCGGCGGATCTCGCGCATCCGTCCTTGCCATAGTGCAGTTTTAGGATATGTGCGAGTGGATAATGTCCACGTGGAGTGTCAGGCTCTATGACCCAAACCAAGTCGCCGGCTTTCAACTTAACGTCTGACTGGTTGTGCCACTTTGCCCTCCTATTGAGGGAAGGAACGTATTCCCGCATCCACACCGTGTCCATATTGCATTAGCGTATGATTGTGCTCTGGCGAACCGCTTCTTATGGTCGAAGTTTTCTTCGAAACTTAGCGACGGAAAACTCGCTGCGTATTGGCCATGGATAAAATGATTCGGGGTCAACGCCTCTAAATCTAGTGGATCGGAACTAACGGCTGTTATCGGTCTAGCGTTGAGTGATTGCTCAACAAGGCACAGCGTGGTTCTTAGAGCCTCCTCAGTTACTCTTCTGTTGCCTAAGATGTCATACAAAACGCGCTTGACACTCCGAACTAATTGCTCCCAGGACCCACCATGGTGCGGTGCGCTGGGTGGATTGAATTTCCACTTGATCCCTTTCTGAACAAAAACACCGGTGCGAGCTTGTTCCAACTCTCAACGCAAGCTATGAGCTCTTTCTGAGCGCCAACAAAGTTCGTGCCGTTGTCGGACATTATGGTAGTCGGAGTACCGCGACGTGCGATAAACCTCTCCACGCCCATCACACAAGAGCTTGTGTCGAGCGAGGGGACCACTTCAATGTGAACCGCTCTGGTGGTAAGACAGGTGAACAAAAAACCCCACCTCTTTTCCGTACTTCTCCGGATTGGAACTAGGAACGGCCCAAAGTAGTCGACACCTGTGTTAGAGAAAGGAGGTTGCTTGTAACCCAGCCTTTCAATGGGCAGATCAGCCATCATCAGATTTACGGTTTGCGCTTTGCGTTTTCGGCACACAACGCAATTATTTTCAATGCTTGGCAGCAACCATCGCAAATTTAATACAACTTACCTCAAATTGACCACCGCACGCATGTAATCCAAGCCTTGATGGAAATTCCTAACGTGCAAATGCTGAACCAATAACCGAACAACCGCGTGACGTGCATCAAGTATAATCGGATGCCTGCTATCGAAATCGGAAATAACCAAGCGGCTGATGCGCCCAGTCGAGCGAAGGATGCCAGATGGTCCAATGAACGGCGAGTACTTGGCGATCCGACTATTCCTCGTGATAACTTTACCGGATCTTAGTAGTTTTAGCTCACTAGGGAATGTTTCACCCTGGGACAGGTAAATGAGCTTCTGTTCAGCAATATCCATTTTAGACGGGTCTGTAATTTCTAATATACTCGACCGGAAATGTTTATGGGATGGCAGCCATCTTAACAAAAATGCCACTGCCCGTTTGTATTTTACAATTGAATTGAATCTCTCCCATTTTCCGAAGGGAAATTTTTTTTCTGTCAAAACATCGACGACGAAATTTGACGAATTTTCCAGACAAATGTCGATATCACATGATGGTCCTTTGAGTCTTATTTTATCGATAACCTTTGTATCGGGCTTGAGCGGCCAATCAGTTGTTCTCAATATACTAGGGCCATTAACCCAGCTGCTTTCCTTGAGGGCTTCCGAAGAAGTCCCTCGTGTACCGGTATCAGCTGGGTTATCACCGCTAAGTATGTGATGCCACTGATCAGTGCTGGTAGACTCCAGAATCTCACCAGTGCGATTACCAACATAAACGGGTAGTTTACTACAAGAGTGAAGCCACTGAAGGCCAGTGGTACTATCTGTCCACATGAAAATATCCGTAACTTTGAAAGTAAGACCTTTCAAAATTTCTTTTTTTTTGAGCGGGTTGCAAGAAGAGCCGCTTGAAGCTCTAACTTTGGAATAGAAAGCGCTTTCATAGGCGCGACGCGGGCTTTGCCAAACATAAAGGCTAATTCGGTCTGATGGGAGCTAACAAGTCGCGCACGAAGGAAAGCGACGGCACAGAAAACATCCTGCGAACTATCACCGAACATGTGAAGTTCTATTCGGTCAAAAGGTTCAGTGAAATAGCTTCGAGGTATTGTCAGAGAACCTAACAAATGAAGGCCTGAGTGCCACTCAAGAATTGCTTTTTGATTTCCTCTGGCAGATCATCATCCCATTTTTGACCGCTGATTCGCCAGATATCTTTTAATAGAAGGCGAGCCTTCACGGTATACGGAGCCACTAACCCAATTGGATCAAAAACAGAAGAAACAAAACTCAACACGGTACGCTGAGTGATTGCTTTGTATAGTGGACAATCAACCCCTCTACTAACGACTAAGGTATCTTTGACGTGATCCCACTTAAGACCGAGAACATGCGACGACTGGTCTGGACCCGCACAAATATCTTTAACAGACGAATTGGACTCACAGTTGTCCGGATCAAGAGCGGTTGCTACGTCGGGCACGTTGCTGACAAATTTTTTCAGACGAAACCCACCTAGTTTAAGCAACGAGATTAAATCCCTACCTAATTTCAAGGCGTCATCCCTGTTTTGAAAAGAATCCAGATAATCATCCATATAAAATTTCTGGACAACAGCCAAAGCAGCTTCGGGGTACTCAGCTTGATTATCCGATGCAGTCTTCTGCAAAGCAAAATTCGCACAAGTCGGCGAGTCACGAGCACCAAAAATGTTACGCGTGTGTTGGTGAACTACCACACTTGATGTGGGGTCCTCCTGCCACAAAAAAACGAAGAGAAGGTTGATCTTCTTCACGGACTCCAACCTGTAAAAACATCCCTTCAATGTCAGCTGAAATGGCGTATTTATGCTGACGGAATCTGAAAAGTACAAAAATGAGGTTTTGAAGGAGATCCGGGCCAACCAACAGAGATTTGTTCAAGGAAGCGCCATGACACTTCGATGCCCCATTGAGGACTCGGCGCACCTTACCGAGTTTATTCGGGTTCAACACCGGGTGATGCGGGAGATACCACTCACGATCGGCTCGTGATTTGGGATCGTGTGCCTTAACGTTTATGACATATCCTTTTTGTATATCCTCTCTTATTGTTTCGGCGTATTTTTTACGGAGTGACGGATCCTTATCTAGCCTCTTTTCCAAAGACTTCAATTGAGCTGAGGAGGAAAAATACTTATTCGGTAAACTACTTTCTTTATCGTTCCAAAGCATTGGTACAATGTACCTCTCACCATCGTGAAAGGTGTCATTTTTCAAAACGGACAAAGCGCGTTTGTCGGCGGCGGAACGGGCATCTACCTGCTTGAAGGCTCCATATGACTCCAACTCGTACCAAGTTTTAATTTGGTCCACAAGAGACATGTCTTCGACAATACACTTAAAGCAAGACGAGTTCGACTTAAAGGACGGCAGTAACGGACCACTTAAAACCCAACCTATCGGAAGGCGTACGGCGCACGGTGAAATAGAGTCCTCCCCCAGAAGGTGCTCAACGGGTCTTATGGCATGGTAGAAATCCTGTCCAATAATTATTTCGACGTCCTCATACTTATAATGTCTAGGTTTGATCGGAGCCAACTGCGGGTATTTTTCCTGTAATTCGCTTAAGTATCGAAAAGAAGCTCGAAAAGCTTAAGCTCGATGCTTAAGCGCGTATGCTTAAGCTCGAAAAGAAAACAAAAATTCACTATTGTTCGTTTCTGCGGAAACTTGAAGACTTACTTGCTCAGTTTTCATCAAGCTCGTGGAATTGAATCCATCTATGGTGAGGTTAACGGGAGTGCCAACCAAATGGAGGCGTTTTACGAGATCGGCGGATACCCATGAGTGCGTGGAAGCCTTATCGCAAAGAGATAGGGCATTAGTAATCGTCGCATCCGAAGAGACGGCGAGTGATGCAACTGGCAGCAGGCATTTAGTTGACTCCTGGCTATGAATATCGCCGACGGCAGCGTTAGTCGATACATGTTTAGCGTTTGCGTTACCTGACGCCGGGGAACTTTTAGTATCCTTAGGAGGAACAATTTTCTCCGCTCCCCATGTAAAAGCACGTTGTGTGTGCTTTCACAATCTGGCTTGGGGCGCTTTCTGGCCTTGCTACAATTACGAAAACTGTGATTGCTCTGTAAACACGCAAAGCAAAGTTTTTGTTCGGCTATATGTTTTGCTCGCTGCGTAGCGTTTTTCTCTTTTAATACGGCGCAATTCCAAAGAGCGTGTTGACCTTTACATACAGAACATGGAGGGTACTTTGGTTTTTCCTTAGTCTTATTACTTGCATTTGCGTTACACTTTCGTACCTACTTTTTGCTTAACTGGTTCTTCAGACTTACCCTTAGAATTGATCGTTTTTAGCCTCTCATGACCCTCCGCTTTTTCTTTAAGCCATTCGTTGAAATCTAGCAGAGTTGGTCTATGCCATTGGCGTCTTACGGTTTGCATTGACCATGCCTCCTTAAGGTTCGTACAGCTTGATTCAGTACGTTAGCACTTTTCAGGTCGTCGTTAAAAGACAGAGACTTGAATACGGCAACAAGTCCAGAAATTGCAGAGGAAAATCCAATTAAATTTTCCGAGTTATGCATTTTCAGCGGCGGAAAATTACTCAATTTATCTAGATGAGATTCTACTACAGCATGCGGCTGCCCGAATTTTCTTTGAAGAGTTGCTAATGCGTCTTTATCTAGTTCTCCGCTATAGCTATACTCAGCGATTGCGGATTTTGCTTTACCCACTACGCGCGTTTTCAGATAGGTAAGCTTTTCATCGTCACTGAGTATGGCTGAATCGACCGTCGATATGAACTGCCCAAACCACTCATGCCAATTAAGTGGGTTGCCATCGAACTGGGTCAGCTTCCACTCAGGGAGATGATCTTTTCGGCTGTGCATGAGTATATTAACCAACTCGAAAGTGGACGCTCGACGTCTGCACCAGGTGAATCTCCGGGAGTTGGCTCTGTGTAACTCGAAGAGTTACCGTGATAATCAGGAACGAACGGTTGATTAGCATGTGAAAAATTTTCAGGCTGCGCAAAGAACACAGTCCCTCCACTTGTATAAGGAACAAAATTATTTGTGGGAACAATCGGAGTTACTGCGGAAAAAACAGTTGTCGAAGAAACGTAGTGCTGTTGAGTTGACATTAAAGGGGCAGCAAGAGCTGGTCTCCACAAATTACTTTGAGGATTGTAGTGGTCACTTGAAAAGTTATAACTACTAACGGGAATACCCATATGTTGTTGTGATGGGGCTACAGGTGCTTGGTAGCCAGCTAACTGATCCTGCAGTGTGATGACTTAAAGAAACCTGATTAACTGCTGTTGATGCAGGAACGAACGGTGCTACACCAGAAGGAACTTCTGCAGATGTTGTCGTAGCAAAATAATTTTCAGAAGTTACCGGGACTACTGACCCTGTGTTTGGATTGCCTAGCACCGGATGAGTGGACAGAAAAGCTTGCTGAGGCAAATTATTAGAAACAGGTTGAATGACCTGCTGTAGCCCTGCTGGATTGTTAACGGAAACCTGCGATCGGACCAAACTCGACAAATTATGTTGTTGTCCGTGAATGTGGTTACTGTAATACAATCCCGGATCACTAGAAGCTGCCTGGCCATTATTCACTCCTGTAAAACTTGATGAGACCAAGTAATTTGTTGATGCAGGATAAAGTGCCTCAGGAGCTGTTGAACAAACGTGCTGCTCTTGATTGGGAACTACAACAGCATCAGGCTGATTGTGGTCGACAGATTCGACCCAGTGACGCGTACGATCCTTTTCGTCTATTTTTAGTTGTGGAGAGATTCGAGTTAAACCACTTTCCTCAGCATTCTCGCTGATTTCCGACAACTCATCTTCTAACTCAAGCACTTTCAACTCAATTTCTGCCAGTTTTTTCCTGTGTTCTTCAGCCAATTCTTCCAACTCTAAACGGCTTTGTTGTTCTTTCAGTCTTAATGATACCTTTGCCTGCCTCTCAAGTTCCTCTTGTTGTTTCTTTAAAATCATTAAATCGCGCTTTTTCCAAGAAAGTTTTTTCGACGGAGTGGCGGTATAATTAGATTTCTGAGAACCCGATTGCTGATGTCGGCTGCTTCGATGCGACAACTTAGAGCGGGTATCTGTTTTATGCGACCGGGTTTTTTCAGTTTTTTCAGAATGATGAGAAACTTTTGAGCTGCTATCAATTTTGTCCGGCTCTGTTTCTGCCTCAAAACTTGTTTTATATGTGATAGCTTCCTGCAGAACTTTATTGTTGCTTTGAGTCAACTTATGAAGCCACATGTCCTGTGCCGGTATCAATTCGTCGGGATTGGCACTTTTTGCAGCCATATCAATCAACTCAGTATTTATCTCGACCGCTTGTTCTATATAGTTCCTACATTTTTCAATATAAGTATCAGTTTTTGAGCAACGACTCTGACTCTCTATGTATTCTAAAATTATTTCGTGGCATTTATAAAGTTCGTTTTCGAGATTGCTACGTTTCTCAAACAACTTCTTAATTTTCTTCTGAAACTTAACTTCCATGCTTAATAATTTCAGAAATACACGACTCTCAGAAAATACTTTGTTTTCACCCAAGTAAATCCACAAAATACTTTTACCTGGCGTTAAAGTTAAAGCTTAAGCCGGGCTTTGTGAAAAAAGTCTCTTTCACGCGCTTTTGAGACGGCGCGGATAGTATACGGAGCGCGTGGTCTAGAGAACTAGCTCCTAGAATGAATACAATATACTTAAGAGACCTATGCGACGGCTACGGTACGCTTAATTACCAACGGGGGGGATTAAGTAGGTTGGTTGAACTCCAACAACGCACACGGAGTTAGCCTGAGGATGAAAGAATTCAACTTAACTCACTTAATATGACCATACCTGACCACTTAACATTAGTGTCGCGCAACGAAGTCAATTATCGGACGGGCTGAAACGGCTTATATTTACTTGAAGCGAACTGGCTTTCAGTTTCACCAATGTGGGTGGGGGATCAGGCAAATTGGTTAAGTTCCAACAACACACGCGGAAAAAACCTGAGGATGAAAAACTCAACTTAATTTGCCTGATATTTCGCTACCAGACCACTTACCATAAGGTTGGTGTCAAGTTACAGCACAGTTTCGCAGAATTATGTGGACGTTTTGAGGAATTTTTTTACTTTTTTCCCAAAATTTTTTCGGAAAATTTTGGTCAGCAGGTTCGCGTCATAAACCAATCCAAAAAACTAGTCTAGTACCTCTAGTCTATGATCCGATTTCACGGATTTTTAATCTGTTTACAATTACCCAAACATTTGTGGTATCGGGAAAATTACCACTCGCAGCTTGCTTTGAGTTGGGATACACAATAAGACACCGTATGTAATTTTATTGCACAAAAAAGTTTATAAAAACTAGATGAGTCTTACAGTTTTTGACAGTTTTGGAGATTGACGACACCGGGGAAAAAATCCAAAACTTCGGGTGTCGAGAAAAACACAGCTCCACTTTGACCAAAAGTCAACAATCAGGACACCTGAACAGGCCTCTTTCTCTTCCGCCAGTCCGCTCTTTCGTCTGTCTGCTCTTTCGTCTCTGAAGACAAAACACGACACCTGTATAAAGGCCTCTGCGATTGACACGACGCCTGAGCAGACCTCTAAGATCCGACACCAGAGCAGCTCCTCAAAACGCGACACCTGAACAGGCCTCCGTTTGGCCCTTTCGGGATTATTCTGAGACGGGGGAGGCTCTCCTTAGTTCAAGAGGTAATCCACAAGAAGGTAACGTAGTGGCGCACCTCCGTTCTATAGGAAGAAGCCGTAACGCTAGGAGCTGTATCGTGCGTTTTCTACTCGGGTGTGGTTTCGGTTTTAGAGTAGAGCTATGTTAGAGTAGATCGGTTTTCGGTAGTGAAGAAAAGGGTCCCAAAAGTGTCAGTTTACTGAAATTTTATCGGCATAATAACAGCAAACAAATCGAAGATGAATCAGTAAATGTCGGAAAGTTTCTGAACAGAATCAGCCATTAAAACAGACTATAATTCTTTAAATCGAACAAGAAACCACTAATGTCCCTTGTGGGGCGCCAAAATGTGCGCGTCAATCTCCACACTTCGTGATAAAATCTGTTTTCAAACACTTGAATTATAACGAGTCTTTTATCGGGAAAATAACGATATTTTTAACAAGCTTTTTTATTGTTAACATCGGTAACATCGGCCACACAAAACTGCATAACTCAAAGCAAGCTGCAAAAATGACCAGTATTTGTCCTTGAGACAAATTGCTCTTTTTAAAGGTCAGCCTTAATCAAGGCTGAACCAAATTGGAGCAAAAAGACGGTTAAATAGGTTTTTGGGGGGATCGAACCTGGTTACGGAGCATCCCAACAAATTCGGTGCATATTCGAGTTCTAGAAAGGAAATGACCTAGGTGGGATTCGATCCGGCCCCGAACCCGCCGGGAAGCACCATGTATACGCTCGGCTACTGTCCCTACTTGCATTTACATTTTGGTTCGACTTTATATGCATTTATACTCTTGTTTTATATTTGCGCTGCAACAATTTTCATTTACTCAACCAAAACAAAAGCTGATTGAAGTTTGGAAAATTGTTTTGCAAAACTGCTCCACCACCATTCAAAAAACTTTTGTGCACAAAAAATTACAAGATACGAGAAAAACTAAAACTACGAATAGTTTAAGTCAACAAGAAATGAATTGCAATTAATCGATTGTTTTTAATTGTTGGCTTTGTAATCATTTCATTTTTTTCATATTTTGAGCGCTTGGCTCATACATTCACTGATCTAATTTATCCTAATGAAACAAAAAAGCTGAAATTTCAAACGCGTAATATCAATTTATCTTGACAAAAAAAACGATGAAAAACAAAAATTGTTTAGACTTCGACCAGAATTACTATAGCGCCATTTATTTTTCTTTCAAAATCTGGGTCCAACCCCTTTCTCAAAAAAATCATTTTGGCTCTTCTAAACCACTAAAAAATATGATAAAAACACCTCGTCTATCATTGACGAAACTGTATCAACCCTTTAAAATTGAAGAAGGGTATAATCTCCAAAAACGTTTGATAACTTTTAAAAGTTTTTTCAAAGAGGTTCGAGCAAAGCTTTGTAAAATGTTCTTAAATAACAAATTGGTACTTCATGTACTAAAAAATACAGCTGACTTTGATGTAAGTATTTCATCAATTGAACCGTTGGTTTTGGCCTTATTTTCAAATTATCAAAAAATGCTAACCTGCTAAAAATCCGGTTTGGGTATAATTGTTGGGCCCAAAATTCGCACAATTAATTGCACCATATAGAATCTGCAAGAATTGTAACCAAGTTTTTTTCTCACTGTTTTCCTCTGAAGTCAACTGAACATCATAAAAACGCTCGTTTTGCTCAAGTTTTACTCGTCTTAAGTGTGTAGTTGATCATTCAATCAGTTGCATACTTCCATGCGGAGAGAATTGTATTGTTGATTTTTACATTTTCTTTCTATGCCGAGAAAACGTAATTTAAGGGGTATGTAAGATTCTTAGCCTTTCGATGCGTAGTTTGGTTCAAAAATTTAAGCTCCTGGTGTTATTTATAAGGTTTTTGTTTTCAGAACCCAAAAAAACTCTCGGGCAATTTTGACTTGAATCAGGGGCGGATCTAGGATTTTCTCGAGGGAGGGCAGATTTTCAAAAAATTTTCGAAAATTTTGTCAACATTTTTTAGGTAGACCGAAATGATTTTTCGAGCTCTCCCTGAGCACGTTTTAGACCCTGTT
Source organism: Symsagittifera roscoffensis (assembly GCF_963678635.1). Lineage (NCBI taxonomy): Eukaryota > Metazoa > Xenacoelomorpha > Acoela > Convolutidae > Symsagittifera > Symsagittifera roscoffensis. Next base: position 83,790,804 of record NC_087063.1, read on the forward strand.
TTGGCCAAATTTTCAGCTCCGCAGGAAAAATTTTGGAAAAAAGTCCACTTTTTGGAAAATTTTAACCAAAAAGTCGCGTTTTTTTCGGCTCGCGCTCCCCCCTCAAAATTAGTATATTAGAGAAATTTTAGGGTCGGTCGGCCAAAAATGGATTTCTTAAAAAGTACCAAAGGGGGACCCTTTGGGTCGGCAGGGGGTCGAATTCCTGAGGGGGGGGGGCGTCCGCTTTATAACAGGTTGAAAGCAAAACAATATTGCTGCTTTTTTCACAAGCGGTAATTACACGAAGAAATTGAAGTTACCATGGTTGAGTGGCAAAATCAAAAACTTTTGACTAACTTGGTGAAGATAATGTCTTGCGCAATTGAGAAATCGATGGACACATTTGAGTCCCCACCCTTCAGGGAAATAGTAGCGGGTGGCATCTTCTTCTCGCCTACCATCACACCCCCCTCATTCATGTCAACTGTGGACAGTTGGTGTCCACTGCGAGTCCACTTTATTCCATAACTGAAAACTAACTGTGATAAGTTCGCAAAGAATAGACGAAGGCTTCATCTTCAATAGAAACCACGGCAGCACTATTTTAAATTAGTTTTGATAATCACCATTGGGGTGCAGTCTGATTTAAGCTTTTGCGATGGAGGGGGGGGGGGACTTCATATGATCCTAGTTTTTTAAAAACATCTGCGCCAACGACAAAATTGATAAAGTTTGCCAAAATGCAGTTTTAGCTCTTATGGGAAGTTTTTGATAAAATGTCAAATATAGGTATTGACAAAGCTATTTTAGAAAAAACTCTCGTAGTTTTTGGTCAAAACTGCACTTCATACAAAAAAAAATTGATGACGGTGAGATGGGGGATAGGGGGGGGGGGGGGTGGGGGGGGGGTGGGATGGGGTGATTTGCTTTTCCTCTGTCCCTGTTGTGAATCATACCGTTATTTTCTTATTCATTTAATTAATCTTAAATTACTTTAACTGGTTAGTTTAGATTTGACCTTGTTATGTTCATTCTCTCCGGCGGAGAGAATGCTCTCTCACTTTTTAATGTTTTAACTTTGAGATTAATTCTTTTTTTAAACACATTTTATCTGTAACTAAGTAGAGTTAGCTGTAACAAAGAAACATTTTATCAGTCCCCTAATTCCAACTGACAACACCCACTGATTAGTTATGCCTCAACTCTAATGAAGCTTCTTATCTGAAGCACGGACAGATCTAGGATTTTCTGGAGGAGGCAAATTTTGTTTTAGGTCGCCCAAATTGATTTTCCGAGCTCTCAAAAATCACTAAAAAAATTCTATTTTGGTTATATTTTTTGCCACAGGCAAAAAACAAGCCAAAAAAGCGTTTTTAGGCACTTTTTGGACAGTTATAACCAAAAAATTGAGTTTTGAAAAATAGTATATATTGGCGCCAAATGCCGCCTTAGAAAAGTTTTTTGGATCAGAGCCAAAAATAGAGCTATTAAAATAGTACCAAAGGGGGACCCTTTGGGTAATCAGGGGGTCGAATCGCTGAGGTAGTGCGGCGTCCAACACCCCCCCTTTCCCCCCGTCTCTCTCTTTATCCGCTACTGATCTGAAGGTTTTGTAATTGCTAGCCCTCATATTTATAGCACTCCATTATGGTAAATGTTGTGAAAGAACTACAATTGGTTACATCATTTAGTATCATGATTTCACTTGGAAACAATTTATTATTCTCAATAACTCAAACTCATCCTCGGAATACAAATTGAGTCCTCTGTTCTTCATTTAGATCATCATAATTAACTCACACGTAGTCGTTCTTGGAAGAAGGAACAGCTGTCGTCTAAAGCACAAAACACTTTCTGGAGTCACTAATAAATCTTTAATTAATATATCCATGATGAATTCCAGCCTCAGAATCACCCAATTTATATAAATTTTGCAATTTTTTTTTGATCACACGTGAAATGAAAATATCGAAAGCTACATTGGAAAT
>NC_087063.1:83792973-83898004 GCF_963678635.1 Symsagittifera roscoffensis
AAAAGCTAAAGCAAGTTAAATCATAATCAGCTCGTTGGCGGCTTGCATTTGATTTTCAGAAAATTTTCTGTTCAGAAGTCGAAAAGTTCAAAATAAATTTTTGCCACAATGAAATCTGATGTACCAAAAGGAAGAATGATTTTTCTGACAAATACAAAACTGAGCAAGAAAGAGTTTAAAAAATAACTTAAAAGACAAAAAAACGGTCTGTTTCCTATCAATATATGCTGTTTTTGCATCTCGACAACAAATCGAAAAAATATTGCTTTTTTAAAGCTTCAGCGCAGTTTCTCAGCATACAAAAAAAATAAATTGGTAGTGAGTTAATTGAGTGCCTCAGAAAAAGGGTAAAAAGGGTTGGCTGAAATTTTGGCAACAAAAATCCAACGGCACAAACTGCCATTAAGGCACGGGTTATTCCACGTGACTACATGTCCAGTTTTCTACAGACTTAACAATATTGAAACTTGCTTGCTGAAAAGTTTTCGCTAAAAAAAAAACAAACAAAAAGTTGGAAAAACAAATGTCTTTGAACAAAAGATGAAAAATTGAGAACTAAAGCAATTTAATGCAAGTTAATTCATAATCAGCACGTGGGCTGCTTGCATATTGATTTTCAGAAAAAACTCTATTCAGAAGTTGAAAAATTCAAAGTAAAGGTTTGCCACAATGAAATCTGACAAATACAAAACTGCGCAAGAAAGAGTTTAAGAATAATTTAAAAGATAAAAAAACGGTCAGTTTTCTACTAATATTTTTGCATCTCGATTTTTGCATCTCGACAACAAATAAAAAAAATTAGCGCTTTTCAAGCTTCAGAGCAGTTTTTCAGCTTACAAATAAACAAAAAATTTAATTTGTTAGTGAATTATTGAGTGCCTGAGAAAAACGATAACAGGCGTTGGCTGAGTTTTTGGCTAATGAATTCCAACGGCATAAACTGTCATTAAAGGCGCGGGTTGCTCCTTATGAATCTATGTCCAGTTTTCTACAGACTCAACCATATCCAAATTTGCTTGCTTACAAGTTTTCGATTAAAAACAAACAAAATGTTGGAAAAACAAATGTCTTCGAACAAAAAGATTGAGAACAGAAGGAGTGTATGAACTCTCTCCTCAAATTTTTTGGTTTTTGGAATATTGCCAAGGAAAGGAGTACCTCAATATTTGAGAGAGATTTGAAATATAAATTTAAAACAGTTATGAGGCCAAAACTGTTAAACAAATAGAAGCAGAGGCGGGTCTAGGATTTTCCAAAAACATCATTTCCAAAATGTTGTCCACTTTTTTCGGTGGACCAAATTTTTTTTCCGAGCGCTCCCAGAACAGTATACAAACCCTATATCGCCAATGTAGGCAAATGTTTGAAAATTTTCCGCGCAGCAGGCAAAAATGCCGTTCCTAGGCAATTTTTAGGAACGTTATAAACAAAAGATTCCATAATTTCTTTGAAGGCTCCCCTTGAAAATGACTAAATTTTAACGACAAAGGCTCCTTTGAATAATTTTAGGGTTGGTCAGCCAAAAACGGATGGTATGGGAAAATTTTAAAAAGGGGATCTTTTGAATGGTGAGGGTGGTTTTATCTCCAGTCCACTTTTGACTTTTTAACTAGTCGTCTTTTTATATCATTCGAAAGACATTGTTGTTAACTCAAGCAAATACACCTGTGATCGTTTTTAACAAAAATATGGGGGTTTAAAGACAATCAGTAAGGCAAATTTGAGACATTTAACGAATTTTTTTTAAAACGAGTTCTACTCTCTAGACCCTAAGAGGCAGTCGGAACATTCAGGGCTTCGCTCTGTACGAGCAGTCTTGTTTCTTTACGCTATACCTTACTTCTAATAGAAGACAGGCTGAGTTGTCACAATTTCTTATGATGATATAGAAACTTTGAATCTGTTAACTTTGAAATCGTATTAAACCTTTGGTTTTATTGAAAAAAAATGACACGTTCGTCAAAGAATATATACTTTGCTCAAAATTAAATTGTATTCAAATTGTTTTTTTTCTTGAAACCAAAATTTTTTTGCGTAATGTTTAAAATCAGTCTGTGTCCCGATTAAAAAGGTATTCGCATCTAGCATTTCACTCGAAAATCGTGCGACGTGATTTTGGAAATATCTTTTGTTTTAAAAAAAAGTCCAACGTTTTTTCACACTAGGTGTTCCGAATTTCTGCAGTCTCTGAATCTCCAAACTTTAATTATTTTGTTTGTTTGTTTGTTTCAGTCTTGTGTAGATGAACGCTTGGATTTTTTGGACCAGAAAGTGAGCAATCAATCTCCATCAAACAGTAGTGAGTTCTTTTAGATTAAGTTTGAGGTTAGTTTTTGCATAAGAGCTTATTGGCATATAGAAAGTGATTGTTATTGAGTAGTTTTTCACCCTTTTCATGACTTAAAATTAACTTCAAATTGACAGCTAAGGTATTGCACCCCGTCAACATATCCCTCGAACTGAAAACCGGCCAAACAGACAAACTAGACAAGTAATTTTTTGAAATTGTGTTTTTGGAATACTTTTCGATCAGATGATCATTCAGAAGACCTCTTCTGCTTAACTTGATAAAAACCGAGCTTGGCAAAACTTTATCAAGTAAACCAAAAGGAAGTCAGTGAGGAATTTTTGAATGAATTATTCGACTTTTAAGAAAAAAAATTATAAATTTATTCGCTGTATAATAATCATAATAATATTGTTTCCCGGTATTTTACAGAACAAAAATAGTAATAAGTTTCTTTCCTAGTATGTTTATTTACAATTAAACACTTATGAAGACGTCAAAATGTTTATATTGACAACAATTATGCCAGTTTGATTAATTAGCTGTGTTTGATACTAATTTTTATTGAGCCTAAACAAGGACATAACTTATCAATTAATATCTCAAACTGGCGATTAGTTCAACCCTTATTAATCCACATAGCACACGCCACTGGCTTAATCCAATGCTATTAAACAGCCCTGCATTTAAGAAGATCCAGTTATCCTGCTGGCATGACAATTGTGTCATGCTTATTGATTCGATTACAAAATATACTTTCTCTCTAAGTTTTCTTATTCCGACTTCCGAAGAAAACAGAATATTTATTTTATGCTGTAGGAAGTTTTAGTCTGAATTATTGCAACAACCATACGTGTTGACGACAGTGGGGGGGGGGGGGAGGGAGGGGTGTAATCAACTTTGCCTTTGGCACTATTAAACGCTAATTTTGCTGGGTAACTAGAGTATCCATTAGATGAAAATAAGCTCAAAAAGGTCCATCTCTACAAAGCATTTAAGTTGCAAATAACCCATTAATTTCATTCTGATAGAAATCATCCGGATATATTGCCCAAAAAACACAAGTAATAACGTTTAAGTACGGTCGACGAGTACATTGCACATATCTTGATAGGGTCGAGCACATTGTTTTTGGTCGAGCACAGTCGAAAACTATCTTGCTTGGGTCGAGTACGGTCGAGCACATTTTGTTTGATCGAGAATGAACGAAACATACCCACATTTGGTTGAGACGGTCGAGATATACCGAATTTTGGTCCAGGCGGTCAAAACATACAGTAAGCAACTCGACCCCGGAATATATTAATGTTTTTTAAGTCCGTTTCCATTATTCCTTGTGGGAAGCGAACATAAATCTAAAACTAAAAACATAAGGTGGTTTAAAATCACAGAGCAATTTCATGGAATAACTTAAAAATCTAATTAATGAACATTACCTGTTCAGATTATAAATAGAAAACTGCTGTTGGAACAGTAAATGTTTTCATCGAAAACAATTGTGCAAAAATTATAATTGGGCCTATTAAAAAGAATTACTAATTTTTTGTAGATTTTGCTCAAAACTTCATCGAAAATAATTTTTTAGTTATTTCGGAAAAAATTGCCTCCTGTGATTTTCTAAAATTGCATTTGATCTCCTGAAAGGCTTTTTGAAAGACCAAAAACAATTAGTAAAAGTTCAAAAATAACATTCAGGCTAAAAATATGGACTTAAAATTTTCAACAGAAACTTGATTCTAGCTCAATTTCCTCGCAATACAAGTATTTCATTTAGAGGTAACTCAGTAAGGGGACGGATTTCAAAACTCCGATTTGAAAATTTATACGAAAATCATCCCCCCACACGCCATTTAAAGTACAAAAGGATGAATTTCGTTCCTTGTAACAAATCAATTATGGCACATAAGCTTTGTTGAACTAATTTGGGACGATTTATAAGACGGATTAAATCTCCGCTTACGCGTTATTACCGCGAATTATATCGCGCGTTAATTGTCCCAAATTGGTCAAAACGGCCAAAACGGCAATCTTTGAACCCTCACAACTTTACGAAAATGATCACAGGTGAAATATCTTTTCAAATTCAAGCTCAGGATAACAATACCTTTTGATTGATATAAAAAAAATTTCCGTCAAAAATGGCTAGTTAAAAAGTCGAAATTTGTCTGAAGAAAAAAAAACCCACCCCGAGCACAAATATTCCGTTACTTTTGTATCGAAAGTCGGAACAATAATGCGTTTGATAACTGATATTATGAGAAACAACGATCAAGCTTTTCAAATTGGTTGTTTTGTATCAACTTTAATTTCTGCACCAGTTTTTATATACCAACCAATGTCTCAATTTTACCCGTTTCACAGAAAAACTAATCGATGAATCAAAGAATTTGCGAAAAATACTATCAAACTTGAGATTTTCTTTCAAATCTGGAGTTTATCCATCACTCAACCATAGCCTAATGAGAATCTTTGAAATGACTAAAAATACAAAATCTAAAAAACACGCTCGCTACAGATTATGTTTTTAATTAAGTACCTGTAACTGTGGAAACAAGCTAAAATACAGAGCAGTTCAAAAAAAATAGAATCATAGAAACCAATCAGGGAATGTAGAATGTATCAAATCAAATAGTACTTGTAATGAAAATAATTCAAGTTAAAACTTGACTTTTTGATAAACAAACAGAAAAAGCTAATCGATAAAGCTTTTGCTTCAATTGCCAATTTGTTTTTCTTTTACATAAAAAAGATTTACATATTTATTAGGAGTAATGAAAGTTGTGAAGACTTTTGTATAGGTCTTGATGATTTTTTTTTAAAGGAAAAGATCTTAAAAGTCTATAATAACTACAGATGTGCATTCATACATGTTAATCGATTTATGAATTTACTTTGGTATATGTGCACTTTTTGAGTTCAATTGAAGTTCATCTGCTGAAATTTAAGTCAATAGCACTCTCCAAATATGAACGTGGAAATGGCGAAGAAAAAAATGAACAATTTTAGTTTCTAAAAAGGAATTTATTTTCTAGATTTCCAGCGGAACAAAAATTTTACCTGTCGATCCAGTTTTCTCAAGTTGGGTTTATTTAATAAAAAAAATGTTCCAATCATCAATTTTTATAGAAATTCAAAAAGCTTAAAAGCATTTTTTTTCTTTGAAATTCGAAAAAACATTTTGGTATAGTTTAACTTAAAGTTAGATAAATTAGAGTTTGGTTTTGTAAAAATGCATATTTTTGTTGTGAGCAGGTTTACCTTGTTGGGTTGAAAAATTGATCGATTGTTCTCGAATGTGTGTGGTCACCTGTCCAACTGTGTCCAGACTACGCAATCTAATCAGCACCCCCCTCAGAAACACCTTCCCTCTCCCCCCTCCAACCCCCCTCAGCAGTCCCCACCCGAGTAGACGAAGACCATCACAATTCAAACGCAATTCCAGCACGACTACTGAAGCAACCATTGCTGCAATTGATAAACAAGTGCTAACAACGGTAAGAAATTCGACAGCCAAGATTGATATGATTAGATCGTTTCAGAGCAAGTCGATTTTTCGTGATTTTTGATACCTAAAATAAATGCAAATTGACAAGTCTTTATAGGATTTGGTGACTTTTGTGTGGGGGTAATTCTCCCTCCAATTGGTATATAAATTTTTTGGTTCATTGTTGGTTTTTAATTCGTATGTTTTAATATGGATGTTTTTGGTGCTTCATGTGTACATGAAGCTCTTGGCGCAATTTTTTTTTAAATCAGATGCGAGTGATTGCATCAATACAGCATCAAAACTAAAGCTTTCATGATGGGATGGCATGAAAAGACCAAATTGAAAATTAATACCTCAAAATTTTTTTTTTCTATTTCTGTAAAGTTTTTTAATTACTAGTTGAAATAGTCGCTGGTGGTGCATAAGTCATTTTTTATTGCGTATTTTTCGCAGTATTTCCAATGTAGCTTTCGATATTTTCATTTCACGTGTGATCAAAAAAAAATACTTGCAAAATTTATATAAATTGGGTGATTCTGAGGCTGGAATTCATCATGGATATATTAATTAAAGATTTATTAGTGACTCCAGAAAGTGTTTTGTGCTTTAGACGACAGCTGTTCCTTCTTCCAAGAACGACTACGTGTGAGTTAATTATGATGATCTAAATGAAGAACAGAGGACTCAATTTGTATTCCGAGGATGAGTTTGAGTTATTGAGAACAATAAATTGTTTCCAAGTGAAATCATGATACTAAATGATGTAACCAATTGTAGTTCTTTCACAACATTTACCATAATGGAGTGCTATAAATATGAGGGCTAGCAATTACAAAACCTTCAGATCAGTAGCGGATAAAGAGAGAGACGGGGGGGGGGAAGGGGGGGGGGGGGTGTTGGACGCCGCACTACCTCAGGGATTCGACCCCCTGATTACCCAAAGGGTCCCCCTTTGGTACTATTTTAATAGCTCTATTTTTGGCTCTGATCCAAAAACTTTTCTAAAGCGGCATTTGGCGCCAATATATACTATTTTTCAAAACTCAATTTTTTGGTTATAACTGTCCAAAAAGTGCCTAAAAACGCTTTTTTGGCTTGTTTTTTGCCTGTGGCAAAAAATATAACCAAAATAGAATTTTTTTAGTGATTTTTGAGAGCTCGGAAAATCAATTTGGGCGACCTAAAACAAAATTTGCCTCCTCCAGAAAATCCTAGATCTGTCCGTGCTTCAGATAAGAAGCTTCATTAGAGTTGAGGCATAACTAATCAGTGGATGTTGTCAGTTGGAATTAGGGGACTGATAAAATGTTTCTTTGTTACAGCTAACTCTACTTAGTTACAGATAAAATGTGTTTAAAAAAAGAATTAATCTCAAAGTTAAAACATTAAAAAGTGAGAGAGCATTCTCTCCGACGGAGAGAATGAACATAACAAGGTCAAATCTAAACTAACCAGTTAAAGTAATTTAAGATTAATTAAATGAATAAGAACATAACGATATGATTCACAACAGGGACAAAGGAAAAGCAAATATGACCCCATCCCACCCCCCCCCCCTATCCCCCATCTCACCGTCATCAATTTTTTTTGTATGAAGTGCAGTTTTGACCAAAAACTACGAGAGTTTTTTCTAAAATAGCTTTGTCAATACCTATATTTGACATTTTATCAAAAACTTCCCATAAGAGCTAAAACTGCATTTTGGCAAACTTTATCAATTTTGTCGTTGGCGCAGATGTTTTTAAAAAACTAGGATCATATGAAGTCCCCCCCCGCCCCTCCATCGCAAAAGCTTAAATCAGACTGCACCACAATGGTGATTATCAAAACTAATTTAAAATAGTGCTGCCGTGGTTTCTATTGAAGATGAAGCCTTCGTCTATTCTTTGCGAACTTATCACAGTTAGTTTTCAGTTATGGAATAAAGTGGACTCGCAGTGGACACCAACTGTCCACAGTTGACATGAATGAGGGGGGTGTGATGGTAGGCGAGAAGAAGATGCCACCCGCTACTATTTCCCTGAAGGGTGGGGACTCAAATGTGTCCATCGATTTCTCAATTGCGCAAGACATTATCTTCACCAAGTTAGTCAAAAGTTTTTGATTTTGCCACTCAACCATGGTAACTTCAATTTTTTCGTTTAATTACCGCTTGTGAAAAAAGCAGCAATATTGTTTTGCTTTCAACCTGTTATAAAGCGGACGCCCCCCCCCCTCAGGAATTCGACCCCCTGCCGACCCAAAGGGTCCCCCTTTGGTACTTTTTAAGAAATCCATTTTTGGCCGACCGACCCTAAAATTTTTCTAATATACTAATTTTGAGGGGGGAGCGCGAGCCGAAAAAACGCGACTTTTTGGTTAAAATTTTCCAAAAAGTGGACTTTTTTCCAAAATTTTGTCTGCGGCGCTGAAAATTTGGCCAAAACAGGGTCTAAAACGTGCTCAGGGAGAGCTCGAAAAATCATTTCGGTCTACCTAAAAAAAGTTGACAAAATTTTCGAAAATTTTTTGAAAATCTGCCCTCCCTCGAGAAAATCCTAGATCCGCCCCTGATTCAAGTCAAAATTGCCCGAGAGTTTTTTTGGGTTCTGAAAACAAAAACCTTATAAATAAAACCAGGAGCTTAAATTTTTGAACCAAACTACGCATCGAAAGGCTAAGAATCTTACATACCCCTTAAATTACGTTTTCTCGGCATAGAAAGAAAATGTAAAAATCAACAATACAATTCTCTCCGCATGGAATATGCAACTGATTGAATGATCAACTACACACTTAAGACGAGTAAAACTTGAGCAAAACGAGCGTTTTTATGATGTTCAGTTGACTTCAGAGGAAAACAGTGAGAAAAAACTTGGTTAGAATTCTTGCAGATTCTATATGGTGCAATTAATTGTGCGAATTTTGGCCCCAACAATTATACCCAAACCGGATATTTAGCAAGTTAGCATTGTTTGATAATTTGAAAATAAGGCCAAAACCAACGGTTCAATTGATGAAATAATTACATCAAAGTCAGCTGTATTTTTTAGTATATGATGTACCAATTTGTTATTTAAGAACATTTTACAAAGCTTTGCTCGAACCTCTTTGAAAAAACTTTTATAAGTTATCAAACGTTTTTGGAGATTATACCCTTCTTCAATTTTAAAGGGTTGATACAGTTTCTTCAATGATAGAAGAGGTGTTTTTATCATATTTTTTAGTTGTTTAGAAGAGCCAAAATGATTTTTTTGAGAAAGGGGTTGGACCCAGATTTTGAAAAAAAAATAAATGGCGCTATAGTAATTCTGGTCGAAGTCTAAACAATTTTTGTTTTTCCTCGTTTTTTTTGTCAAGATAAATAGATATTACGCGTTTGAAATTTCAGCTTTTTTGTTTCATTAGGATAAATTAGATCAGTGAATGTATAAGCCAAGCGCTCAAAATATGAAAAAAATGAAATGATTGCAAAGGCAACAATTAAAAACAATCGATTAATTGCAATTCATTTCTTGTTGACTTAAACTATTAGTAGTTTTAGTTTTTCTCGTATCTTGTAATTTTTTGTGCACAAAAGTTTTTTGAATGGTGGCGGAGCAGTTTTGCAAAACAATTTTCCAAACTTCAATCAGCTTTTGTTTTGGATGAGTAAATGAAAATTGTTGCAGCGCAAATATAAAACAAGAGTATAAATGCATATAAAGTTAAACCAAAATGTAAATGCAAGTAGGGACAGTAGCCGAGCGTATACATGGTGCTTCCCGGCGGGTTCGGGGCCGGTTCGAATCCCGCCTAGGTCATTTCCTTTCTAGAACTCGAATATGCACCGAATTTGTTGGGATGCTCCGTAACCAGGTTCGATCCCCCCAAAAACCTAATTAACCGTCTTTTCGCTCCAATTTGGTTCAGCCTTGATTAAGGCTGACCTTTAAAAAGAGCAATTTGTCTCAAGGGCAAATACTGGCCATTTTTGCAGCTTGCTTTGAGTTATGCAGTTTTGTGTGGCCGATGTTACCGATGTTAACAATAAAAAAGCTTGTTAAAAATATCGTTATTTTCCCGATAAAAGACTCGTTATAAATCAAGTGTTTGAAAACAGATTTTATCACGAAGTGTGGAGATTGACGCGCACATTTTGGCGCCCCACAAGGGACATTAGTGGTTTCTTGTTCGATTTAAAGAATTATAGTCTGTGTTAATGGCTGATTCTGTTCAGAAAATTTCCGACATTTTCTGATTCATCTTCGATTTGTTTGCTGTTATTTTGCCGATAAAATTTCAGTAAACTGAAACTTTTGGGACCTTTTTCTTGACTACCGAAAACCGATCTACTCTAACATAGCTCTACTCTAAAACCGAAACCGCAACCGAGTAGAAAACGCACGATACAGCTCCTAGCGCTACGGCTTCTTCCTATAGAACGGATGTGCGCCACTACGTTACCTTCTTGTGGATTACCTCTTGAACTAAGGACAGCCGCCCCCGTCTCATAATAATCCCGAAAGGGCCAAACGGAGGCCTGTTCATGTGTCGCGTTTTGAGGAGCTGCTCTGGTGTCGGATCTTAGAGGTCTGCTCAGGCGTCGTGTCAATCGCAGAGGCCTTTATACAGGTGTCGTGTTTTGTCTTCAGAGACGAAAGAGCAGACAGACGAAAGAGCGGACTGGCGGAAGAGAGAGAGGCCTGTTCAGGTGTCCTGATTGTTGACTTTTGGTCAAAGTGGAGCTGTGTTTTTCTCGAAACCCGAAGTTTTGGATTTTTTCCCCGGTGTCGTCAATCTCCAAAACTGTCAAAAACTGTCAAAAACTGTAAAACTCATCTAATTTTTATAAACTTTTTTGTGCAATAAAATTACATACGGTGTCTTATTGTGTATCCCAACTCAAAGCAAGCTGCGAGTGGTAATTTTCCCGATACCACAAATTTTTGGGTAATTTTGAACAGATTGGAAATCCGTGAAATCGGATCATAGACCAGAGGTACTAGACTAGTTTTTTGGATTGGTTTATGACTCGAACCTGCTGACCAAAATTTTCCGAAAAAATTTTGGGAAAAAAGAAAAATATTTTCGAAAATTCCTCAAAACGTCCCCATAATTCTGCGAAACTGTGCTGTAACTTGACACCAACCTTATGGTAAGTGGTCTGGTAGCGAAATATTAGGCAAATTAAGTTGAGTTTTTTCATCCTCAGTTTTTTTCCGCGTGTGTTGTTGGAAATTAACCAATTTGCCTGATCCCCCACCCACATTGGTGAAACTGAAAGCCAGTTCGCTTCAAGTAAATATAAGCCGTTTCAGCCCGTCCGATAATTGACTTCGTTGCGCGACACTAATGTTAAGTGGTCAGGTATGGTCATATAAAGTGAGTTAAGTTGAATTCTTTCATCCTCAGGTTAACTCCGTGTGCGTTGTTGGAGTTCAACCGACCTACTTAATTCCCCCCCGTTGGTACTTAAGCGTAACGTAGCCGTCGCATAGGTCTCTTAAGTATATGGTATTCATTCTAGGAGCTAGTTCTCTAGACCACGCGCTCCGTATACTATCCGCGCCGTCTCAAAAGCGCGTGAAAGAGACTTGTTTCACAAAGCCCGGCTTAAGCTTTAACTTTAACGCCAGGTAAAAGTATTTTGTGGATTTACTTGGGTGAAAATAAAGTATTTACTGAGAGTCGTGTATTTCTGAAATTATTAAGCATGGAAGTTAAATTTCAGAAGAAAATTAAGAAGTTGTTTGAGAAACGTAGCAACCTCGAAAACGAACTTTATAAATGCCACGAAATAATTTTAGAATACATAGAGAGTCAGAGTCGTTGCTCAAAAATTGATACTTATATTGAAAAATGTAGGAACTATATAGAACAAGCGGTCGAGATAAATACTGAGTTGATTGATATGGCTGCAAAAAGTGCCAATCCCGACGAATTGATACCGGCACAGGATATGTGGCTTCATAAGTTGACTCAAAGCAACGATAAAGTTCTGCAGGAAGCTATCACATATAAAACAAGTTTTGAGGTAGAAACAGAGCCGGACAAAATTGATAGCAGCTCAAAAGTTTCTCATCATTCTGAAAAAAGTGAAAAAACCCGGTCGCATAAAACAGATACCCGCTCTAAGTAGTCGCATCGAAGCAGCCGACATCAGCAATCGGGTTCTCAGAAATCTAATTATAGCGCCGCTCCGTCGAAAAAACTCTCTGAGAAAAAGCGCGATTTAATGATTTTAAAGAGACAACAAGAGGAACTTGAGAGGCAGGCAAAGGTATCATTAAGAGTGAAAGAACAACAAAGCCGTTTAGAGTTGGAACAATTGGCTGAAGAACACAGGAAAAAACTGGCAGAAATTGAGTTGAAAGGGCTTGAGTTAGAAGATGAGTTGTCGGAAATCAGCGAGAATGCTGAGGAAAGTGGTTTAACTCGAATCTCTCCACAACTAACAATAGACGAAAAGGATCGTCACTGGGTCGAGTCTGTCGACCACAATCAGCCTGATGCTGTTGTAGTTCCCAATCAAGAGCAGCACGTTTGTTCAACAGCTCCTGAGGCACTTTATCTTGCATCAACAAATTACTTGGTCTCATCAAGTTTTACAGGAGTGAATAATGGCCAGGCAGCTTCTAGTGATCCGGGATTGTATTACAGTAACCACATTCACGGACAACAACATAATTTGTCGAGTTTGGTCCAATCGCAGGTTTCCGTTAACAATCCAGCAGGGTTACAGCAGGTCATTCAACCTGTTTCTAATAATTTGCCTCAGCAAGCTTTTCTGTCCACTCATCCGGTGCTAGGCAATCCAAACACAGGGTCAGTAGTCCCGGTAACTTCTGAAAATTTTTTTTGCTACGACAACATCTGCAGAAGTTCCTTCTGGTGTAGCACCGTTCGTTCCTGCATCAACAGCAGTTAATCAGGTTTCTTTAAGTCATCACACTGCAGGATCAGTAGTAGCTGGCTACCAAGCACCTGTAGCCCCATCACAACAACATATGGGTATTGACGTTAGTAGTTATAACTTTTCAAGTGACCACTACAATCCTTATAGTAATTTGTGGAGACCAGCTGTTGCTGCCCCTTCAATGTCAACTCAACAGCACTACGTTCCTTCGACAACTGTTTTTTCCGCAGTAACTCCGATTGTTCCTACGAATAATTTTGTTCCTTATACAAGTGGAGGGACTGTGTTCTTTGCGCAGCCTGAAAATTTTTCACATGCTAATGAACCGTTCGTTCCTGATTATCACGGTAACTCTTCGAGTTACACAGAGCCAACTCCCGGTGATTCACCTGGTGCAGACGTCGAGCGTCCACTTTCGACACGAGAGTTGGTTAATATACTCATGCACAGCTGAAAAGATCATCTCCCTGAGTGGAAGCTGACCCAGTTTGATGGCAACCCACTTAATTGGTATGAGTGGTTTGGGCAGTTCATATCGACGGTCCATTCAGCCATACTCAGTGACGATGAAAAGCTTACCTATCTGAAAACGCGCGTAGTGGGTAAAGCAAAATCCGCAATCGCTGAGTATAGCTATAGCGGAGTACTATATAAAGACGCATTAGCAACTCTTCAAAGAAAATTCGAGCAGCCGCATGCTGTAGTAGGGGCTCATCTAGATAAATTGAGTAATTTTCCGCCGCTGAAAATGCATAACTCGGAAAATGTTATTGGATTTTCCTCTGCAATTTCTGGACTTGTTGCCGTATTCAAGTCTCTGTCTTTTAACGACGACCTGAAAAGTGTTAACTTACTGAATCAAGCTTTGAGTAAGCTTCCCCCGAACCTTAGGGAGGCATGGTCAATGCAAACCGTAAGACGCCAATGGCATATACCAACTCTGCTAGATTTCAACGAATGGCTTAAAGAAAAAGCGGAGGGTCATGAGAGGCTAAAAACGATCAATTCTAAGGTTAAGTCTGAAGAACCAGTTAAGGAAAAAGTAGGCACGAAAGTGTTTGCTAGTAACGCAAATGCAAGTAATAAGACTAAGGAAAAACCAAAGTACCCTCCATGTTCTGTATGTAATGGTCAACACGCTCTTTGGAATTGCGCCGTATTCAAAGAGAAAAACAGTACGCAGCGAGCAAAACATGTAGCCGAACAAAAATTTTGCTTTGCGTGTTTACAGAGCAATCACAACTTTCGTAATTGTAGCAAGGCCAGAAAGCGCCCCAAGCCAGATTGTGAAAGCACACACAACGTGCTCTTACATGGGGAGCGGAGAAAATTGTTCCTCCTAAGGATACTAAAAGTTCCCCGGCGTCAGGTAACGCAAACGCTAAACATGTATCGTCTAACGCTGCCGTCGGCGATATTCATAGCCAGGAGTCAACTAATTGCCTCCTGCCAATTGCATCACTCGCCGTCTCTTCGGATGCGACGATTACTAATGACCTAGCTCTTTGCGATAAGGCTTCCACGCACTCATGGGTATCCGCCGATCTCGTAAAACGCCTCCATTTGGTTGGCATTCCCGTTAACCTCACCATAAATGGATTCAATTCCACGAGCTTGATGAAAACTGAGCAAGTAAGTTTTCAAGTTTCCACCGAAACGAATAATAGTGAATTTTCGTTTTCTTTTCGAGCTTATGTTAAGGATCATATTCGTATTGGATCGGATAGCATAAGCATTCCTGAATTACAGGAAAAATACCCGCAGTTGGCTCCGATCAAACCTAGACATTATAAGTATGAGGACGTCGAAATTATTATTGGACAGGATTTCTACCATGCCATAAGACCCGTTGAGTACCTTCTGGGGGAGGACTCTATTTCACCGTGCGCCGTACGCCTTCCGATAGGTTGGGTTTTAAGTGGTCCGTTACTGCCGTCCTTTAAGTCGAACTCGTCTTGCTTTAAGTGTATTGTCGAAGACATGTCTCTTGCGGACCAAATTAAAACTTGGTACGAGTTGGAGTCATATGGAGCCTTCAAGCAGGTAGATGCCCGTTCCGCCGCCGACAAACGCGCTTTGTCCGTTTTGAAAAATGACACCTTTCACGATGGTGAGAGGTACATTGTACCAATGCTTTGGAACGATAAAGAAAGTAGTTTACCGAATAACTATTTTTCCTCCTTAGCTCAATTAAAGTCTTTGGAAAAGAGGCTAGATAAGGATCCGTCACTCCGTGAAAAATACGCCGAAACAATAAGAGAGGATATACAAAAAGGATATGTCCTAGCCGTTAAGGCACACGATCCCAAATCACGAGCCGATCGTGAGTGGTATCTCCCGCATCACCCGGTGTTGAACCCGAATAAACCCGGTAAGGTGCGCCGAGTCCTCAATGGGGCATCAAAGTGTCATGGCGCTTCCTTGAACAAATCTCTGTTGGTTGGCCCGGATCTCCTTCAAAGCCTCATTTTTGTACTTTTAAGATTCCGTCTGCATAAATACGCCATTTCAGCTGACATTGAAGGGATGTTTTTACAGGTTGGAGTCCGTGAAGAAGGTCAACCTTCTCTTCGTTTTTTGTGGCAGGAGGACCCCACATCAAGTGTGGTAGTTCACCAACATACGCGTCACATTTTTGGTGCTCGTGACTCGCCGACTTGTGCGAATTTTGCTTTGCAGAAGACTGCATCGGATAATCAAGCTGAGTACCCCGAAGCTGCTTCGGCTGTTGTCCAGAAATTTTATATATTGATGATTATCTGGACTCTTTTCAAAACAGGGATGACGCCTTGAAATTAGGTAGGGATTTAATCTCGTTGCTTAAACTAGCTGGGTTTCGTCTGACAAAATTTGTCAGCAACGTGCCCGACGTAACAACCGCTCTTGATCCGGACAACCGTGAGTCCAATTCGTCTGTTAAAGATATTTGTGCGATCCCAGACCAGTCGTCGCATGTTGTTGGTCTTAAGTGGGATCACGTCAAAGATACCTTAGTCGTTAGTAGAGGGGTTGATCGTCCACTATGCAAAGCAATCACTCAGCGTACCGTGTTGAGTTTTGTTTCTTCTGTTTTTGATCCAATTGGGTTAGTGGCTCCGTATACCGTGAAGGCTCGCCTTCTATTAAAAGATATCTGGCGAATCAGCGGTCAAAAATGGGATGATGATCTGCCAGAGGAAATCAAAAAGCAATTCTTGAGTGGCACTCAGGCCTTCATTTGTTAGGTTCTCTGACAATACCTCGCAGCTATTTCACTGAACCTTTTGACCGAATAGAACTTCACATGTTCGGTGATAGTTCGCAGGATGTTTTCTGTGCCGTCACTTTCCTTCGTGCGCAACTTGTTAGCTCCCATCAGACCGAATTAGCCTTTGTGTTTGGCAAAGCCCGCGTCGCGCCTATGAAAGCGCTTTCTATTCCAAAGTTAGAGCTTCAAGCGGCTCTTCTTGCAACCCGCTTAAAAAAAAAGAAATTTTCATGTGGACAGATAGTACCACTGGCCTTCAGTGGCTTCACTCTTGTAGTAAACTACCCGTTTTTGTTGGTAATCGCACTGGTGAGATTCTGGAGTCTACCAGCACTGATCAGTGGCATCACATACTTAGCGGTGATAACCCAGCTGATACCGGTACACGAAGGATTTTTTCGGAAGCCCTCAAGGAAAGCAGCTGGATTAATGGCCCTAGTATATTGAGAACAACTGATTGGCCGTTCAAGCCGGATACAAAGGTTATCGATAAAATCAGACTCAAAGCACCATCATGTGATATCGACATTTGTCTGGAAAATTCGTCAAATTTGGTCGTCGATGTTTTGACAGAAAAAAATTTTCCCTTCGGAAAATGGGAGAGATTCAATTCAATTGTAAAATACAAACGGGCAGTGGCATTTTTGTTAAGATGGCTGCCATCCCATAAGCATTTCCGGTCGAGTATATTAGAAATTACAGACCCGTCTGAAATGGATATTGCTGAACAGAAGCTCATTTACCTGTCCCAGGGTGAAACATTCCCTAGTGAGCTAAAACTACTAAGATCCGGTAAAGTTATCACGAGGAATAGTCGGATCGCCAAGTACTCGCCGTTCATTGGACCATCTGGCATCCTTCGCTCGACTGGGCGCATCAGCCGCTGGTTATTTCCGATTTCGATTGCAGGCATCCGATTATACTTGATGCACGTCACGTGGTTATTCGGTTATTGGTTCAGCATTTGCACGTTAGGAATTCCATCAAGGCTTGGATTACATGCGTGCGGTGGTTAATTTGAGGTAAGTTGTGTTAAATTTACGATGGTTGCTGCAAAGCATTGAAAATAATTGCGTTGTGTGCCGAAAACGCAAAGCGCAAACCGTAAATCTGATGATGGCTGATCTGCCCATTGAAAGGCTGGGTTACACGCAACCTCCTTTCTCTAACACAGGTGTCGACTACTTTGGGCCGTTCCTAGTTCCAATCCGGAGAAGTACGGAAAAGAGGTGGGGTTTTTTGTTCACCTGTCTTGCCACTAGAGCGGTTCACATTGAAGTGGTCCCCTCGCTCGACACAAGCTCTTGTGTGATGGGCGTGGAGAGGTTTATCGCACGTCGCGGTACTCCGACTACCATAATGTCCGACAACGGCATGAACTTTGTCGGCGCTCAGAAAGAGCTCATAGCTTGCGTTGAGAGTTGGAACAAGCTAGCACCCGCTGTTTTTGTTCAGAAAGGGATCAAGTGGAAATTCAATCCACCCAGCGGACCGCACCATGGTGGGTCCTGGGAGCAATTAGTTCGGAGTGTCAAGCGCGTTTTGTATGACATCTTAGGCAACATAAGAGTAACTGAGGAGGCTCTAAGAACCAGGCTGTGCCTTGTTGAGCAATCACTCAACGCTAGACCGATAACAGCCGTTAGTTCCGATCCACTAGATTTAGAGGCGTTGACCCCGAATCATTTTATCCATGGTCAACACGCAGCGAGTTTTCCGTCGCTAAGTTTCGAAGAAAACTTCGACCATAAGAAGCGGTTCGCCAGAGCACAATCATACGCTAATGCAATATGGACACGGTGGATGCGGGAATACGTTCCTTCCCTCAATAGGAGGGCAAAGTGGCACAACCAGTCAGACGTTAAGTTGAAAGCCGGCGACTTGGTTTGGGTCATAGAGCCTGACACTCCACGTGGACATTATCCACTCGCACATATCCTAAAACTGCACTATGGCAAGGACGGATGCGCGAGATCCGCCGACATAAAGACCGTTACGAGCGAACTGACCGGCCCGACCGTAAAGCTCGCTCCCGTTCTTCCTTGTTTAGGGGTGGAGGATGTTGCAGCGCAAATATAAAACAAGAGTATAAATGCATATAAAGTTGAACCAAAATGTAAATGCATATAGGGACAGTAGCCGAGCGTATACATGGTGCGTCCCGGCGGGTTCGGCGCCGGTTCGAATCCCGCCTAGGTCATTTCCTTTCTAGAACTCGAATATGCACCGAACTTGATGGGGTGCTCCGTAACCAGGTTAGATCCCCCAAAAACCTATTTTAACCGTCTTTTTGCTCTAATTTAGTTCAGCCTTGATTAAGGCTGACCTTTAAAAAGAGCAATTTGTCTCAAGGACAAATACTGGCCATTTTTGCAGCTTGCTTTGAGTTATGCAGTTTTGTGTGGCCGATGTTACCGATGTTAACAATAAAAAAGCTTGTTAAAAATATCGTTATTTTCCCGATAAAATACTCGTTATAATTCAAGTGTTTGAAAACAAATTTTATCACGAAGTGTGGAGATTGACGCGCACAAAAATTGAAATTGATCAACATATTTTTCCGAACTCCCCCAACAATGTTTATGGATTTTGACAACAAAAAATACTATAAATTTTGGAAGAAACCTCAATTTTTGAACTCAAACTACTCATTAAAAAGCTAAGAATCATAGATAGCCCTTCAAATTACCTTTTTTATCAAAAAATTGAATTAAAATTGATGATTGAAATATCACCGCATGATATGTGCAATCGATTGAATTTAAATGATCCAGATAATCGACTGCTGATTTGAATGATCCAGATGGAGGATACTTTGGTAAAGTTCAGCAAATAGAGCAGGCTTCCCTGCTTTGACACGACTGATTTGAAGACTTCCATCAAAGAAGTTTTAATAAGACACAAGATTTGAAGCTTTTTATCCGAGATTATTCATTTCGCGCTTTTTATCAGGCTTTGACCAAAAAAAGCGTTTTAAGCTGAGAGGAATAAGTTTTTCCAACATTTTGTCGGCAAAATGTTGAAAAAAGTTTTGGAAATGGATTTTGCTAGCAAAAAATATTATTTTATAAGCAAAATTGTAAAATAAGGTAGATTTTCGAATTTTCTTTAATTTGTCGGATAGTTGAGAGCGTTATTGCATGTTTAGCAGGGTTTTCTCAAACTGGGAACATCATGTTTTTTTTTTTAATTTTATTTTAGCAACACATGGTTCATGTTTTAGTTACATCTTGGTCGCATGTGTGTTGACAATCCTCTGTCTAACTGTGCTCTCTGTGGCCTTCCTCATTCTGTGGAAAACGACAGGGACAAGGGGGGACTACAGCCAGCCACCACCACAGCCCCCCTTGCCGTATAGTGTCCCCCCAACTGTCGCCTCACTTGATAACTTTTCATCATGCACTTACAACGAGAGGTAACAAATAACAAAAGACTCGTTGACTTTTGTGGGTCTTTTTGCTTGTATTTTTTTTTGTAATTGGCCAAATTAATTTTCTGAGCTCTTCCAAAACACTATGCAGGCTAATTTTTGAAAAACAGTCCAAAAAAGGCGTTTTTAGGCTCTTGTTGAACACTTTTGACCAAAAAATCGTATTCCCCCCTCAAAACTAGTATACAATTGCGCCCAAGGCGCTTTTAGAAAAATTTTAGGGTCAGTCAGCTAAAACTGGAGTTCTTAAAATAGTATCAAAGGTGGGAACTTTTGGGTAGTCAGGGGGTCGAATCCCTGAGGGAAGGGCGGGTGCATAAATTCATAAATCCGCTGGTGGTTAGACCTCCTCTAAGAAACGAAAAAAAAAAACAAGTAGTAAAGAATGTTCCGAGTATATTCCTGTAAAAAACATAATCAATATTTTTTTCAGACTAGTGTCATTTTTTTTGTACGTGGTGAGATAAAAGGATCTTAAAGAAAATCAGGAACTTAGACAGTCATAGTTGAATTATTTCAATCAAATATCGCAAGTATGAAACCAAATGCGGTTTTGTTCTGATCATTTGAAAAATTAGAGAGGGGGGGATTTTGTATTCAGGGATTTTGTACTGTTTTTTAGCTGTTTCATTACGAGGCCAAACTGTGTATTTTGTGAATTGTAAGCGGATTCCGCAAAAAGGATCTTTGATCATCCTTCTGACATTTGCCGAGAATAAGTGCGTCAAAACTTGGTTGTTTCATAAAAGTGAATTGATAGATTAGTTGTTAGATACTTGGTTCCAATTTAATATTTGTTAGTCAATCTTTGACCAAGAGAATATAGAGTGATAGAACGGAATGAATAAAAATCTAACAAAAGATGTAGCAAAACAACAGAGTGACCACGCACAGCATGGCACTCAGAATAGGCCAATTCAGTGACCTTGAAATAGAACTGGTAATAAATCCGTAACATAACTGCGAAAAGACAAGTTATAAGCGAGGTACCAAAGGTCGCCTCATGACACCTTCTTTCGCTTTCTTTGATCGTTCAGACAAATTTTTAACATGTTTAAAGACTTGTCATTGAATTGTTCCCAGTTTGGTCTAGCTTAATTTTTTTCCTGTTTTTTTTTACCTTTTTTTGTTTTCCACACAAAATCAGATTCCACAAATAATAATCAGACTGAGTCGAGCGACATATCTTATTAAAACCATTTCAGTCGAACAACATTAACAGAACCGTTTCGAGAACGAACGGTCTGAAATTTTTGGATTTCTGTTCTTATTTTGAGCTAATAAGGTGAGCGTCCGAGCTTACAATAAATTATCTAAGCATGTTTTAAGCCGCGAAAATATATTTTTACTCAAGTAATTTGGTAAATGGACTTTTTAAGCACCGTTTTAGGAATCAAAAACTCAAAAATGATTCAAAAATTTTCTGCAAAAATTGAAAAATTTTGAAATTATTTATTTGATTTTTGTCACGACTTTTTTTCGTTTTTCTTAGTCATTCTACTAGAAACACTGTTTTCCAATCGGCCTAGTTTTCTATGACTGTCGAATATGCCTAAATTTTGTTTATTTTTCGTTCACGTTTTTTCATGACACAACATGTGTTTTTTTAAACTATGGTCGGAAAATTCTGTGTCACTTGCACAGAAACCGGCCCTCCTTATTCATTAATACTTTATCGCAGCTTTGCTTGGATCCAAGTTGATTAAACGCGCTGAACAATACCCAGTGCTCTGTGTAACTGTAACATCGATCCAATTTCATATTATGCATTTTTATATTTTTCATTTGAAAACATTGCGCATGCAAGTGCCAGTATTTCAGACAGTTTTTGTCCTAAAATCAATTGAAATTCTCATTTTAGAGCAAAATTTATTATTAAGCTCATTCTCTAAATTATTATAGAAATAGGCCGCTTGAAGCCTATACGTGTGTTTGTTTCAGTGACTTGGAGCACAACGGAGAATAACAAACAACACGTGAACTAAGTTTCACTTTGGAGTACAATGCCCGAGTTGCCCACCATGAAAGATAATGATGTCTTATGTTCCTAAACTCAAAAACTATGTAGATAAAAAGAATCTAGCTAATTTTTCCTATGCCGCAAAACAGTACAAATTGGATCATGCTAAATTTTCTCATAATTTATATCATTTTGTGTTGTTAATTGAGAAGTTTTTAAGTGAGATGTCTCTTTATAGTGAAAAAAAATTGAAACAACATTGTGTCTTTCTTATAAAATCCAAATTGAATCAAATTCTTCAACACTACTTTTCCCAAGTGTGCAAAGAAATTATTTCCCGAGCTGAGGTGGTGTGTTAATCTCATTTTTTATAGCTGTTACCTTTCAAAATCCACGCAATATTTGGAAATACAATTAAGGAAAGTAAGTTTTCGCTACAATGCATTTCTTTACCAACGATTCTTACCTTTACTTTTGTGCTGGCTAAACGCCGTCAGAAATTACCACGGCATCAACGTTAGTCGAGCTCAGTCGAAACTTAGGGCGTGCAAAAACTGCTATAAACTCTTCCAAAGTAATTTACTTTGTGTTTTTTTTTAGTTTCGCGCGAAGAAATTATACAAAGGAAAGCTTACTTGAAGGATTGAGAAAAAAACTTTGAGGAGAAATGTTGATCACATGTTAGCTCCGTTTACTGTTGGGTTGCAGCAGAAGCGATCAAACATTTATGAATCGCGACAATCGAGACACACGTTGCGGACCTCGGCTCATTAGTCCAAGGTCGTTTCGGAAACTGCTGCCATTGAATGTATAGAAATGTACAGTGATGTCCATTTAAAAAAAATAAAATGAAAAGTTACTTAAAATTATTCTAGAAAATTATTAAATATTTGGCATCAATTTATATTTTTTGGAAACTGTTTAAGATTTGAAAAAAAAAGAAATTTAAAGCAACTTTTTGGTGCATGTCTATTTGCACCAAAAAATTATCAATTTTGTCGCCAAAACTTAGATTGTTTGCTTTTTCCGCGGAAAAGTAAAATTAATTGACACCATTAAATTGTGTACTTTGTTGTCAAATCGAGACTTGTTCGAGCAATTCAAATACTTTTGAATTCAAAATGTTGGATTTTAATTAGAAATTTTTCATCTCATAATTTAACATATAAATATATTGATAGTAAAATGAAAATTTGTAGTTATTCAATTTTTCTTAGATGGAAATTTCGTGCTCGGGATGTTCTTGTTCTCCAGACAAATTCCAATTTTTTTTGTATCATATAAAAATAATTGATGCCCTGAGCTGAAACGTAAAAATTTGGGATAATAATTCATCCGCACCAGAAATTGTTCCAAAATGAATTTTGACATGAGTTTTTTTTTTAAATTACTATATGTTATAGCTCAGCCAAAACAATCCCAGTTTTTCCGAGAATGTTTTGATTTTACATTTTGTTTATTGGCAAAACGTAACGCTCTGATTTTCGTGAATGGAATCACATGGCATGATAATAATTCTTAGAGCCCTTTTGGAATTGATTTTTAAACAGTGAACATGGCCTCTCAACGTTATCGTGGTTTACTTGAACAGGTATACGTTACGTTACAACCAGGTGCGGATTTAGAGGGTGATTGCGGGTGAGGGGGGGATTGCGGATTCCTCTCCTTTCTTTTCCTTCATTTTAGTACTACTTTATGACCTCCATTTTTGGCTGGTTAATCCTGAAATTTTTCTAAATGCCAAAATATACGGTGCCAAAATATACTAAAGTTGACGACAAGCGCGCGTGCCGAAAAAAAACGTAATTCTTCAAAACTGTCCGAAAAGTTGCCTAAATACGCTTCGCTTGGCCTTTCTTTCAAAACCTTGTCTGCGGTGCCAGTTTTTTTGCCTAAATTGAGTCTGTTTAATAATTTGGCAAAGCTCGGAAATTCAATTTGGTCGATCTAAAAAGTAGACAAAATTGTATTCCACATTTTTTGAAAAGCCGTCCGCCCCCGTGAAACCCCTCCCCTTCACGTGAAAATAAATCCCAGAACTGCGCCTGCTTCTTTTGTTATAAAATTGAGGAGAGGAGCGGCACTTTTTTTTTCCATGCACATTTCCCATTTTCCATTATCTCAGTTGCGTTTTCTGTTATTTGAGCTAAATGCATGGTGTTACAATCTAGAGAATGAGGAACAAGTGTATTCACAATAGTTAATTTGTTCATGAGCTTACGATCGTTGCCTTATGACATCGTTAAAATGACTTTTTTTAATGATTTCAAAATGGGGGAGTGGAACAAAGCCAGAGGGGCTGCAAGGATAGAGCCTAAAAATTAAATAATCAAATATTGAGGCCAAGTTATGCACTAGATAGGAGCACATTTTGGCGTCTCTAGGCCATTTGAATCCACTGACAAAACTTTCAACATGTTCCAAAAAGTAAGTGGATTCCATTTACAAAATTTCAGTGGGTTCCGCTTACAAACAGCTGAAGTGGAAATTTTTGAATTTTCAATTTCTGTAAGCGGACTCATCAAATTGTTAGTAGATGCCTCAACTTTGTATTAAACCAGTTCTTGCATATGAACAATTAAAAACTAGAGCTGAAACTTTTATCAAGCAAACGTGAATACAAAAGCAAGGACTTAACCATTGTCAGCAAATCCAAGAACTTTATCATTAGTTGACTAAATTGGTGGATGTGCGCTTTAGTATTTGTAATAAATTTTCCAGCAAGCAGTTTTTGGGATACTCACAATGACCAAAGTTATTTGGGCTTAGTGAGTTGAGAATGTTCGGAAACATAGCACTCAACACATCACCGAATAGTTCTTGTCCGTCCTGGTAAAAATCGGTTCTGGTTTGTTTTTATCTGTCCCCATCTGAAATTGAACTGCTCTTATCCTTAATCTTTATCTCTTACAATATGAAAAACTGCGATTGGGGCTAAAAAGAAACAAAGTTTTTGATTCTAAATTGAAAGAAATTAAAATGAATTGAAATTGAAATGAACTGATGAATTAGCTAACTTCCGTTTTTTCAGTTAGCTGGATTTTGGGGGTAAGTTAATTGGCAGAAACGGAGATCAAACTTTTGAAGGTAAAATGGCAAAAATTAGACCCAACTAATAGTAGTAATTGAGATTGAACTCGCTGGTTACCACCTGGTAAAGAAAAGAATTAATTTAAAACGCTACTATATATGTTACTGGAATCCGCAAGCAAAATGCGGATTCCGCTTACTGTTGAAGATTCCACAACAGCGCAATTTTACTATTCACATAATTTAAAACTTTTTATCGGATTCCGCAAATTTGCTTGTTTTTGGAAAAGTTTTGAGCTGTACAGTCTTCTTTAGCTTTTCGCTTCAAGAAACAAAGCAGCAAAGAATATCAAAGAAAAGTAGCAACGTTGCGGAATGCGCCACAGATATGATTTTAGCCTTTTGCAGAAATCACTCACAAATCACAAAATGCACAGTTTGGCCTCGTAGTGGGTATATGAGCCGACACGAGCTTTTTTCCTCTCCTCGCCTGCATATTTTACAAGGAACATTATGGTTCACTTTTTCAGTTTTGTTATGAAAATGACTCGCTGACTAATTAGGCCATGACAAACATAAAGGAGTTCACATTCAACCTCGTAGGATTGATCTTTACGCCATAAAATGATGCTCATGTGAGGTGGGGGGGGGGGTTCTTTTTCCTTTTCCCACCTGCAATTTTTTATAATTAAAATTTTTGTTCACATTGTCCGATTGACATGAAATTTGACATGCAGAGAAATTAGACCATGACAAACATATTTGGTTTTTTTAATTATTAGCCCCCGGCCTGCTCAGGGCAGGACCAACCGTGGGGGAGGGACCATTATATATGGTCTTCATAATAAACCTTTTGAAACCACTCGTTAGACCATAAAATTGATGCTTGTGTGGGGTAGGGGGGAAAAGGAAAAAGAGCCGTTGGGGGAAAGCAGAAGGAGCCCAGACATGGTCTTCTTCTTAAACTGTTCCGATGCGAAACTCCTTAAGGAAGTCACGTGTCAAATAGAAACAAAGAGTGACTTTTCACTTTCGGACGAACAAATGAGCAACCAGCCAGAGAAGCAGCAGCCAATCCTTAAAAAACAGTAACCAATAACGACAAAGAGAACAGAATAACCAACGGCAGCAGCGGAAAAATACCAAGAAAAACAAGTTACCAAACTCGACGAGGGACGAACATACTCAGAGCCACACAAATTACAAAAAGTAAAATCTCTTCAATTTTTTTTCAGCTGATATTAAAAAAAACCAGACTACTGAACGCAAATAAAAAAATTAAGGCTTATAAAACAGAAAAATTACCTTGAGCCTATTTTCGAAATACTTGTCGAAATTAATTTTAACTTCGGTTTCCATATCAATACTTTTTTGATTGATGTGTTGCTGTGTGGCATTGTTAGTGGATCTGAGTTGAAATCGTTTAAACAGACTCTGTCAAAAACTGACTATAAGCACCACCATCAGCCAATTGTAAAGCTCTTCTCCAGTAAAAACGGTTTTCTCATCTTCAAATTGCTACAAAGAGCGCGTAGCATGTGCTTGCTATATTCTATGTTCTTAAAATTGCGTGCCGCGAAGTCAGTGGGCGAAGGGGTGTTGTTGACGTTCTTTTTAGTTCTGGTTACCAATTTTTTTCTGAAGGGTCTTCTTTTTGGTACTATTTTTTTCCTGACAAACTTTCAACAAAATGCTCAAAAACAGCTTCATGCCAAAATTTTGCTAATTATGCTTATTCTGGTTTCGACAGAACTCAAAATTATCAAAACGGCTGCCATTAAAAATAACTTCATCCCCCCTCTGTCAAAAAAATCAAACAAATTGGTGTTAAACAGATTTGAGAAATAGAATAGAATCTATTCGTGTTAATGGATTCCGTTCCCTTGGTCGCCTTAACGGCTCTTTTTCCTTCCATCATCTGCGAATTTTTACATGTAAAATTTTGTGCTCTTTTCCAGTTCCCCCTCTTTGATTTTTTTCTGAAATTCAATCTATGAAAGTCCATTTAAAGTAAACTTTCATGCTATAAACTGCATTACAACGTGTCAGCGTGAACAGGTGAACAAATTTGAACAAGAATTCTAAGATGCAAAGCGCGTGTGAAAAATTTTTGACCAGCTTTATTTTGTAACTTTTCGGGGGGGGGGGGGGGGGGGGGTTGAACTGCAAGAGAGCCGATTTTTGTTCGCGTAATTCAATTCGAATTCGGGGGGGAGCCGCCTTGAATGGTGCTTAGCTTTTTTTCTTCAAAAAGTCACTTCGTTAGAAACGAAATTGAATAAAATCCAAGGAAAGGGTACTACTGGAGAAGAGTCCAGTGAAGAGAAACTAACTGACTATCGCACAGATTGAGTTGGAATGGGGGAACCTTGTGCGCACGAGGGCAACGACGGACTATCGGCGGCAGGAGTAGTGACGTGGCACAGATGCAACAGTGACCAGAGACCCCTGCCGAGTACAGATGGGGTGGGGGTACCTGTGAATCCACTATCATCTGTAGTGTATAGGGGAGGGGCCATGCACGCACAAGGTGGGGGTGCCTCATGCGGGGGAGGAGGGGGAGGGGTGCGACCGGAGCCCCCCTTCGAGCATAAATCGATTCCATTCACCCAGGATATCTATGATCCCCCCAGACGGGAGATGGTTGAGTATAACAACACTGGCCATGAGACTGTTTCTCTCAATAGGCACGGTAAATAACAAAACTCATAACACAACAGTAGTAGTTGTCTCAAAGCAAGAAACTTCCGACCGTACTCATTAAGCAAATTCAAAAAACATCTTTTTTCCTTTTTTTAAACGTATAACGTAACAAATATAATAAAATTTACAAACTAACTATTGTGAACAAATTTGCTTTTCGTACCTTCCATCCTCGTCATGCATCATCATGCATTCAGCCATAATAACTTAACTGAACAACTGCGAAAATGAAAAAACTTTAAATCAAAGGGGAGGGGAGTGGAATAGAGCCCTTGTTTTGTGCGTGGTGTGACGATAGGAACAAGACAAACAATTAGGATGCTCATAAATGAATCGGTTTTTTTTTCTGCCATTCTCTCCGAAAATCGAACTTGTTTATTTAAAAAACCAAAAACAAAATTGCATTTTTTTCACCTTTTCCATTTCCTAATTTCATTGTTGTTGTACGTGTACTTTTGGCTAGCTAATTGAGCCTACGATGTACGTTATGAAGAGCAAATCCGTTCACAGATGTTAAGTTTTTCACCATACAAACACTATGACAATGTTAAAGTAATTTTTCATAGTCGTAAATCAAAGTTGGGGACGGAAATCGAAAGGAAACCCGGATTGAGCTCACATTGGAAATTAGCGATAAAAAATGAAAAAAAAAACAGCGATCGCCATCCATGAATTATCACACAAAACAACAAATATAAGAACAATGCAAAATTTTATGAAAAAGCTCGTCAATCTACTTTTTTATGAGAAAAGATCTGTTTAAACGTCTCGTACAAAAAGTTATAACCGACAGTCGTATTATGCCTAGTTCATAATATACTTTTCGGATCAGCAGCTTAAGTAGAATGAAAGCTGTTGACAGCAGAGATGAACTTCTTGAGCCGAGTTCCCAATTAAGCTTAATTTGTTGTCTAGAATTCGGCTCTTTTCCAGTTTCCCCCTTTCAAATTCAATTTTGAAAAGTCTAATTAATGTTATTGCAATGCAATGAAATTAAGTAGGCGTGGTGAACAAATCGACAATTCTGAACAGATTTGTTCTATATACTTTACAGCGTAACTTCACGCATTTAGCCGTAATAACACTTAAAACAAATATAAAACTCGGTATTTTAAAAAGGGGGGAACTGGAAAAGAGCCTAGAATTCTTTCTACAGCATCTCAATCGAATATTTTCATCCAAAAGTTTTGATATTTTCTTCTCAAATTTTCATCTGAAAGTTCTCAACAAAACACCAGTTTATAAGATCGACTGAGTTCGCTTTTCAAGTTTCAGATATTTTTGTTTACTTCAAGTAAAGCACTTGTTTTCCCTGAGGTTTGGTGATGCATTTTTTAGAAGAGTTTTAACAAAAAAAAAAGATGAAAGAAAAGAAATTAGTTCAGCAACACATGCCAGTTTTTGTAGTTAAAAATCTATTTCTGTTTGATAAATTGAATCTTTTCCAGTCCCCCCTTTCAAAATACCGAGTTTTATGTTTGTTTTACGTGTTATTACGGCTAAATGCGTGATGTTACGCTGTAAAGTATGAAGAACAAATCTGTTCAGAATTGTCTATTTGTTCACCACGCCAAATTTCATTGCATTATGACAACGTTAAAGAAACCTTTCAAAATTGAATTTGAAAGGGGGGTGGAAACTCGAAAAGAGCCGATAAACTCAGGTAGAATAAAAATGTATTAGAATTTTGTGAGTTTTGTAAAAGTTTTTCTTTTTTCTCAGAAACTTTAATTTCGCATTAAATTTTTTTACAGATTTCTAAAAAAAATTGGTACCATATAAACTAGATCGTCACAATTTCTATGCTTCTTCGTATTTTTATCCCCAAATTTTTTTACCTTATCTGTTTAAAAAAAAACCTGTGATGTTTATGAATATTTGACCCAATTTTTTAAGTTTTTCTCTTTTTCTTGAAAACTACTTTTCTAAATTTGAGATGGGCTCAATGGAAATGAAAAGTTGTTTCAAATTCCCTCTGCCTAAAAAGCAATACCGAAACGCTTAAGACAAAACCTAGGCTCTTTTTCTTTTGCCTCCACCTTCAAATTTTACAAAGGAAATTTTGTTCGCGTTATCCGTAACAAAAAAAGTAAACTGAACTCTTGCAATGAACTCTAGCAAGAATTCGTCCCCCAACAGAGAGAGAAGAGTTGAGAGCTCCAAGGTCAAACGGGTCAGCTGTCATAACCAGGAACTGCTCACCTTCGGGTCGGTGGACCATATTTCTGCCTCGTTTTGGTTCTGAGGTAGATCAGTTTCGGGTAGCTGGGTGATGACAAAATTTTGTTTCATTAACCATAATTGTCAGAAACTACAAGTCAACAAAGAATGACGATCTGCCATAAACTTCGGTATTTAAAAGCAGAATTCAAGTCATAAATTACGCAAATTGGAAACATTGTTAAATAAATTTTAAAGCCGCGTCTGAAAAACTTTTGAAATTTGTTTCGATCTTTCAGTTTTTGATCTTTCACCAGAAAATTGTTTAATTAGGACCTTGATTTTTCTTGCTACAAATTCTAAAGAGAACAAAGGTTTTAAGTCAAAAAGTTGTAAAAATTCACCCAATACAAGCGATTCCATCCTAGTTTTTGTTGAAAACTACCATATTAAAATCATCAATAAGAGTTCAATCGAAACAAAAAATTAAGAAAAACCTTATTTTTTCATTCTCTAGAAAAAAATTCCGGCCTTTCGGAAGAGCCAAAATTGTGGTTTTTTGATTATTTTTGGAAATTTTTTAATTTTTTTTTGAAACTATCATCTCAAACTGGGATCTTTCTATCATACGAAAGAATGAGTGGTGAGAAGATTTTTTTAAAGAAAATTCTGAAAAATAATTCAATCAATTTTGGGATTAGGTGATCGATAGAAAAAACAGGTTGCGATAGTTTTTCCTGCAAAAACAACGTCTCCATAAAGTTTATAGGAAAATGTTGTGTTCTTGGAACATTTCCGATTTCTGATAATTTCACTGTTTTCGCAACTGTTGAAAACTTTCTACTCTTCAAAATTACCCGGGCCAAATCTGAGATACAAGGTTTAATCACGAAATTAGATTATGGAAAATTCCCTGAATAAGTGGCATCGCAGCTACGTGTTTAATCGAAGGAATACTTTGTAGGAATCTTTCCCGAAAAAGCAGATACGCCCAATTGAAGAAAAATGGCGCAAAAACATTTCCTGTATAAACGGTTACATACTAAGTTTGGTAGAAAAGCCGGTATTGCCTGACAAAAAAACTCTATTTTTCGAAAACATTAGCCTGCCAGATTTTACATTGAGTTTAATCGGAAAAAAAACTGGGAACAGACACTTTCCCTACATTAGCTGGGAAACAACTAAGTAGCAGCTTATATAGTCTAGATTTTGAAAAAAAAAATTTGAAAAAACGTTTCGAATTTTCAAGTTTTTTATTCCCAAAATTGCGCTAAAAAACTCCAAAAACTACCTTTACCTGAAAAAAACTAAGTTTTCACGGCTGAAATTAAGCTTAAGTAAGCTATTGTAAGCATATACGGTCACCTTTTTAGCTCGGAATTAGACCAAAAATCAAAAATTTCAAAGGAAATTAGAGCATGTTTCAGATTTGGCAACATCATTTACGGTTCTAAGCCAAAATATGTTCTCATGTATACCCCGATTCTTAATTTATCTGGAAATTAGCATACACAACCGTATTGATTTCCATTTGTCCTTTTGAACAAATAGCAGATCCAAATATTTTTTGCTTAGTGAAAATTGCAAATAGGGAAAAACAGTTTAGTTTAGCTGCAAAATGCTGTACAAATGTACTAATAATTTTGACCGAAATTGATTGATTGACTTGTCTAAACATGTTGTTGGGGTTCTCTAGCGCTATCAGTTTGATATAGTGCCGCTATGTGATGTTCTGAAAGCTCAAACGAAAACTGACTTCCAGTTTTCCACTCAGATTGTCTCTAGGGTAACGAAAGCAGACCTTTGTCATTTGCAGAGTGTTTTTCTTAAATCATTTCCGCATTATTATCAGAAGAAGAACACAAAAAAGTGTGTTTACTTGCATAATTACTGCTGTATACATCTTGAGCTTTTTTAATTGATACTAACTGACGAGTATTTGGCATAAAGTGCTTCATTTCTGGGTGGGGAACACGTTCAACTGTGTCCATATGCTTTTCTTAGGTCAAAAATAGTCGAAATAAATCAAGCTTGGGTCGTGAAGTTCGAAACATATCGGGCCTGAGTCATGACGGTCGAAATATAAATTATAAATCTCGTCCCGGAATAAAGTTCCACTATTTTGAATTGGAGTACTTTTTGATTGTGACAATCTGTGGTCCTAAACTTTATTTTGACGTAGCAAAAACATATTAAGTACAATAGCTCGAATTATTTTTAAGTGAAAAAAAAAACAAGTGATTTTAACTTTTATAGGTTTTGAT
Organism: Symsagittifera roscoffensis; assembly: GCF_963678635.1. Taxonomy (NCBI): domain Eukaryota; kingdom Metazoa; phylum Xenacoelomorpha; order Acoela; family Convolutidae; genus Symsagittifera; species Symsagittifera roscoffensis. The sequence continues at coordinate 83,824,419 of NC_087063.1, forward strand.
TTTTTCGTTTTCTTTTCAAGAAAAGTCTTAAAATGCTCTAATAACTACTTATTATTGCGTTTTTGACTGCACTTAGTTATACACTAGTGGGCAAAATAAAGCGCAAATTCAGGATTTTACTCTGTAAAACGCCTGTTTTCAATGTACATTTTGAACAACATTTCCTTCAAAATTCATTAAAATTTTTACATTGACGGAGAGCAAATGATGAGATCTACCATCTATGAAAGTATCAATATTTGATTTCAATTACTTACCAATGTAGTCCGGGACTGAAAATGCCAGTTTTCCGCATCTAAACTAAGTTTTTATCAATAGTGAATTCTTTCTTTAACAAACGGAGTAAAAAAATTATTCATGGAACAAAACATTATCGAGAAAATTGAAATAATCACTGTGAAAATTTTAACTAAATTTCAAAAGTTTGTTACTCATTCACGCGAAGTAAGAAAGGCATTGCAGATGAGGAGAACTGGCATTTTCAGACCCGGATTACATTGGTGAATAAATGAAATCAAATATTGATCCTTTCATAGCTGGTACTTCTGATCATTTACTCTCGGTCAACGTAAAAACTTTACTGAATTTCAAAGGAAATAATGTCCACAATGTACATTGAAAACAGGCATTTTACTGATTAAAATCCTGAATTTGAGCCTAATTTTGTGCATTAGTGTATTTACAATTCTGAGCTCAATTCAAATTCTTCTGCTAAACGAAAAGTTTACCAATTGGTCCAGTTTTTTTCTATTGCGTTATTTATAAAAAAAATAGTCAGTCATAAGTGTTTTTGAAATTGAATGAGCTTCAACCTGATGTACTTTTTCCTCGAAATTCAAAATTTGAAAATTATATTTGTTCTTGTTTTCCTTTTTTTCTAATTCTTTTTCATCCTTCTACTGGCTATGTTTAAAAGTTACAATAGACATCTGACTAAACCACCTGTTTTGGATATTCCATTGATTTAACTGTCTATATCCTTTTTCTTCAGCTTCAGTTCATTTTTTCGTTTTCTTTTATATCTAAGTGCAGAAAAATTTTAATTTAAGTGGCTATTCATTGTGATCTAAATTCTCAGAAGAATAAATTTTCTATTACATTTTAGTCCATGAAATTTGTTCAAGTAGTTTTTTCACATTTCGGACTTTTCTTGATGTGATGGTTTGATAGAATAGAGGGTGAAAGGGGTTGTGTTGTAGTTGAAGAGATTGTCGTTTTTGAGATTTGATAGAGGCACTCAAAGTTCAGCCAACTGTTCCTTTTTTGTGTTGACAAATTGTCATTGATAGGATGAAGGGGTCACTATTGTGTGATCGGCCACCAGTATGGATAATATGAAGTTGTTGTCATGGCTGTTGTTGTCATGGCTGTTGTTGTCGGAGGCTCGCAGCGATATCCAGACCTTAACTCGATGCAAAACCATGAAGGCTTGCAAGGGTTCAGGCCGCAATGGGTAAACTTTGTAGTTGTTGGGGGCTCGCAACGATATCCAGACCTTAACTCGATGCAAGACCATGAAGGCTTGCAAGGGTTCAGGCCGCAATGGGTAAACTTTGTAGTTGTTGGGGGCTCGCAACGATATCCAGACCTTAACTCGATGCAAGACCATGAAGGCTTGCAAGGGTTCAGGCCGCAATGGGTAAACTTTGTAGTTGTTGGGGGCTCGCAACGATATCCAGACCTTAACTCGATGCAAGACCATGAAGGCTTGCAAGGGTTCAGGCCGCAATGGGTAAACTTTGTAGTTGTTGGGGGCTCGCAGCGATATCCGGCTCTTAGTGGGATGCATGTCCATCCGACTTGGCACGGTTTATGCACACAGCGCTCTATAAACTGTTTGCTGTTTGCTCGAGTGATGAGAAAACAAAGAATCCATACAGCAAGTAGTAGTTTTCCAACGTAGTTTGCAGAACCAGGCCTAGCTGCATTGTTTTTCTTATGACTCGACATTTTTGAACGATTTTCCCCAATAGTGAGCTTCACAAAATTTTGAATAGTTTCAAGAAATGTGATCTTTTTTTAAAATGAACTGAATTCTTTGAGCACCGGTTTTGTAGCTACCCTTCCCCGCATTTGAGTATTGAGTAGTTGGTTGAACAAACTTTGAATCATTTTTTCCAGCCCATTTTATGAACAAGTTCTCAAAAGTTTGACTTCTTGCTCTAAATAGGGAGTTTTCACGCCTCGTCATAATCCAAAAAACGGAAGTTCTTTGCCTATGTTATTTCTCTAAATTGAACTGATTTGAGACAACGACTACGATACATTTAAAGAAACATTAAGTTAAGCTGAGTAGCATATTTTTTGTTTTTTATATCGAACTGATGGTTTTAGGCAATTTCACTTAAGTAAATTAGTTTGGAACTTCACTTAAAAATTTAGTTTGATTTCATGAATGTTTTTAGTTCGATCAATAAGATGGTATAGAAATGAGAAAAGTGCCAAAACATTTTTTTAAATTGTATTTCATTGGGTGTAATTAAAAAATGAGTGGACGATGGCTTAAGCGGATAGAACCTGAGATCTCAAAAAGGCATTCGAAACGCCTTCAAACTGAAAAACCGAAAACTAACGAAATCTAAATTAGAGAAATCTTCCTGAGAATTTAGGAATCAGTTTGAAAAAAGCCTTTTTGAGATTTTGGGCTCTATCTTCTTAACTTTCGGGGTTGAATTGATGCAGAGCACGGGAGCATCCCGTTCACGCCTCAACGAAACGACTGTCTCAACTACCCCTCATCCTCCGCCTCCCCCTACCGAAAGCCCCCTCCAGGTCCCCAACACCAACGACAACAACAGGGCAGCGTCGGACTGGAACAAGGGGAGGGGGGAAGGGTGGACGGAGAGATGGATGACAATTTCGTACCACTTGGCGCCCTTGAAGATTATCCCCGTGCTGAACCCCCCTGCGACGCCTTCATAGAGGGCAGGGTGCCCCCCTATCCTCATGGTTATGGGTGCTCGTCAGATGTGAAACGAAACAGTAAAAGTTTTATTCCAACTCTTGTCTCAGTCCCCCGACTTTCGCTAAGTGACGATTTCTTATTTGTAGAACTATTGCAAAACTTTTATTTGGCAAAATTTATCGAATCAGGTTCTAAAATGCAAAAATTATTTAAAAATAGTTTTAAGCGCTGTAATAATTTTTATACAAAAAAAAATAAAATAGTTTATAGGAAATGCTTTTACTGGTTTGAATTTGTGAAATACAGACGACACTACAATTCCGTACAGTGCCGACATCAAAGAAAAGATCAAAGAGACAAAGACTATTCTGCGTCTTTTGGACAGTGAGAACGACCCCCTCCCCTTCCCCAATATGCTGGGGGGCAGTCAGACCTGCTGCGACAAACACACTGCAAATGTAGTGGCCATGGCACGTCCCAATGTCCCAAAGGTCATTTAATGTGCAATGTAATCCGAATCAGATTTATAATTTTAGGACAAATTTTTTAGACTCTGGCCACCAACGGGTTCTTTTAATAGTAAGAAAAACGATGTAAGCTTGGTTAGCATGCAGACTTTACCTTTATCAAATTTCCTATCGAATTTGACTTTCAAGAAGTTTCAACTGATGTTTGTTAATAGTCGATGAACGTAGTTCAGGCTCTTATATATGTCGTGCTGATTTTTTTTTCTTTCTTTTCAGGAAAAGCTATTTTCCACTTTCTTGCCCACCTTTTATTTTCAGTTTTTGAAAACTACTCCATCATTTTCACAATGAAATGAAACTTGGCATTTTGAACAGTTCAACAATTGTGAACAGATTTGCTCATCATATCTTTTGTCAAAACATTGCGCCGGCAAAATAAAAAAAAACTACCAGCAAAATGAAAGACTTACCAATTGATCCAAATGCACATATGAACCCCAATAAGTATATGTGCACTTTTTGCGTTTAATTCAAATTCATTTGCTATAAGATAGGCAAACTGCACTCTTCGATTGAGAAAACTGAAATGGCGCAAAAATACTTGATCAATTTTTAGTCCAGAAAGTGGAATTGATTTTTAGATTTCCCAGCGAAAAAAAAAACCAGAAATTTTTCCTAATAATCCACTTTTCTCAAGTTGGGTTATTTTGATTTAAAATAAGATAGTGAAAACAAGAAATAATCTATAAAAAACAGATAAAAGGGGTGACAAACTTTGTTTTCGGGTTTGTTTCTGCTTTTTTTCCTGTTTTTGTTTTTCCTCAAAATCCTGTTGTTGTTTTTCGTGGTTCTGTTTTACGCAAAATCAGGTACCACAAATAGTCATGGGAATGAGTCGAGTGATAAATTATATTGAAAATTGTTCATTCATGAATCGAACAAAACTAATAGTTAAATTGCTTATCAACCAAAAACATTTACCACAACAACTCGTAGGAATGGTTGGAGTGATATATCATTTTAAAGCCCTATCAACCCCGTGTTGTAGGCTTAATGAACGCTCGGAAAACACTAAAAAATTATTTACTTCTAAGAGCTTATTGGTAATATTTCGCTGTGGTTAATGGTCTTAGATTGATCGAGTTTTTCAAATTTCCAAAAAAAATTGTTGATTCAATCTCACTGTCTATTCTCAGTGCTACGTTTTCGTTGGATCGCAAGTAATGCGAGGCTGCCCTTAGCCACTGTGTAAGAGTATGGTCGGAACATTTTTTGCTTCTGTTTAAGCGTGATTTGTTGAATCTGGTTAGCCCTCTTTAAGCGTGATCTGGTTGGCCTTGCTTAAGCGTGATTTCGATGCCAAAAAACTGATTATTCCCACATTTTTTTAAATTTAACAATTGATCGAAATTTGACTAAACCAACCGATTTTTTCCCAAGCCCAATTTCAAAAAAAAATTGGAGAATTTGATGAATTTCAGCTAATTTCTTTCAATTCAGTCTCTTACTGCGACTCGGGAATTAGTATATATAATTAAATACCGAAAAAAAAATTGAAATCTTGTTGCATAGTAACAAGTTTTTTTTTCAAATCATGATATCAATATCTACAATCTACAACCTCCATTGACAACGAGGTTTCACTTGAGTCTCGAGCCTTTGTTCAGATGTTATCAGTCAAGTTACTTAATTTTTGCAATAAAAATCCTAATTTAACAGAAGGGTTGCATTGCACTTCAAATTTAAATTGACAATAAATTGCTCATTAAATAGACCCCCAACACCCGACTGCGTGAATTGAGTCAGCAGCTGAGAGCCAAGGCCCTGAAGATGGAGTGCATGAATAGCGAGTCCAGAAGAAACTGTCAGTTGAATGGATCCGATTACTGCTAAGAGCCGATGATGAAGAGCTCTCTTTGCTCCTTTGCTCTACATCATTTCAGCTCCTATAACTTGTCAAACAATTCAAGATAAAAAAGGAAATTAATTTGAAAAAAAAAAGTTTTTTCTTTTCATTTGCTGTTTTTTTTTCAATTTAGGCGTCGAATATGTTTCTCGTGAAGAAATAAATCATTACACATTCTATCCATGCTACAGTCTCTATGTCCAGGTTGTTAACTAACCGTATATAATTTTGATATAAAATTATAAGATTGGATCTTTGCTTTTTGATTCCATCTACTCTGGTTTATAACTAGTCTTATAACTTAGTTTAAGAGCCAGTGAAGCTGAAATGGTTTATGCTCCCCACTTGCAATACAGTTGGCTCTTCGATCCCCTACGCAGCCGACCAAGTCCAATACCGCATGGGGGGAGGGGGGAGGGGAGGGGGTTGTCATGGGGCCACTAATGGCTACTCGGGGGCGTCTTCTCTGGGAAGTCCACTGGCAGTGACCACTCCCCGTGAGACTATGTCCCTCCCCCATGACATGATGATCGGAGGATACGATGACCCGGTGGTGGTGTCGGCTGGCATGCTCGGAGGCGGGGCAGGGGGAGGGGGAGGATTATCAAGCAACACCTTCCAGGCTTACGACTTTGCAGGTTAACAGCATTTTAATGATATTAGTCTATTTTAGTCTGTTTTCAAGTTTTTTGATTAAGTTATTTCCATGCAATTTATAGTCAGAATCAACTTCATGTGTGAAAACTGTATTGTAAAAACAAAATTGTATTTTTTACCAAAATTATCATAAATACTAAAAAAACTTTACTAATCGAAACTCGTTTTTATTGTATTTCTTGTTAAAAAATAGCCTGTTAAATTTCTTGTTAAAAAGTTATCTGAAATGTGTTTGCAGGTCCCATGATGAGTGTGACCTCCAGACCCCCTGGGACTACGATTCCCTACAGAGCAGACCATGAGCCACCCCCCGTCTACACCAGACCCCCACCCGCAGACCCACACGTCATCTCAGAACAGATAGAGACACTCAACGTCGAGGTGGGTTATTGTTTTCCATTCGGAAGAGATTAAACAAAAGTGTGAATCTTTTTCAGAAAAAAGTTATTCACATCAGCCAGAGATACAAAGTTTAAAATCTAAAATATAGAATATTTAGAATAAAATAGAATTCTAAAAATTAAAATCAAATATAATTGGAAGCTGTAGATTGCTGTAAGCTCCTATAACGGCAAAAAACTCCTATAACTCGGGTCAAACTGGAAATAGTATTGATAATTGCAGTACCAATTCCAATTTCAGTTTACGAAAACACTAAACCGAAGTAATTTGACATGCAAATTTCTGCGTTCTGAGATTCTATTTTTTTGTTTCTTCGAGCTATAAAAAACAAACAGTCCCATATGTAAGACATGGATCGTCGATTTTCGACTACTTTTTTTAAGTTTTCTATTAGTGTTTCTTATCCAAAGGGGCAAGTGAACTAGGCGTTGGCCATAAAAAATTAAGTAAACGTTTAAAATGTAATGTTCAAATTGCAGTAGAGCTAGATTGGGAGTGTTGAAATTCTGAAAAATTAGACTGAAAAATAAATTTTCGACATTGAGACAACTTTTTTGCTTCTTCGTGAACGCTATCACCAACAATAGAGCTTTGATATGAAACAACTTTTGGTAACTACGAACTTTCCTTGAGTTACTTGAATCTTGCTGAAAAAAAACCATCACACTCGATAAGCCGTTCGTTCCCACTGGTTAAAGTGAACAACTAGTGCATCTTGTTGTCGACTTCAGTTCATAAAACTAATTAAAATTTAGTTCTATACACCGAAAATTGGAAACAAAATTCCAGCTGTTTTCTGGGTGCTACGGATGGATTAAACTATTCATAAAAAAACATAATTTAAAAAATAGTTTTAGCTGAAATGAACAAAAAAAAACGGAAACTTTTTTAAAAGGAAGGCAAACTCCACTATTGAACAGCAAACGTGATCGAGTTCTAATAAAGAAAGTGTAAATTAGCTTTCACATTTCCCAGCAAAAAAAATACTTATTGATCCAGTTTTCTCAAATTGGGTCAATTTTATCGAAAAACAGAATATCCTCAATTGTTCAAGAAATTCAAAGAGCTTTAAGGGTATCAATTTTTTTTTTAATTCCAACGTTGAGATTTTTTGCAAATTAAGTCAGTTTTGTTTCGGTTTAATTGCGCTCATTGACTCTAATTTCAAACGATACGTAAGACTAACGCTTAAGAAAATTCAATCACAGCTTTGCGAACAAAATTTGGGCTTTACAACAGTGCCGAAGAACAACAGTGCTGAAAAAAAAATAGTTCAACGTTGCCGAAAATGAAAACTTTGTTCAATAGTGCCGAAAATTTCAACATAATAAGTGCAACAATCAAAAATTAAACGGCGATCGCTTGCAATCTTAAAATTTTGAGCAAAAAATTTTAGAACTTAGACATTTTGGTGCCAAAATAATTGTATAATTTGCATTTCCAGACATTTTGGCGACAAAAATGGGGTAATTTTTTTTGTTAATTAGCGTCAGTATTTTGCCGCTCTTTAGAATATGCAGTTAAAATATTCTGAAATTTTCCCACCTTTTTCGGCACTGTTGTACTTTGGCAGTGTTTAACACCCCCACAAAATAGTATTGACGGGTCTAGGTCAACAAACCGACAAAACTTCACGCCGAGGGGACTTCAGGCCGAAATTTAAACTTGCTTTTCAAGAATTTAGGCAAGTTTAGACCATAATAAACGTTATTCATGACAAAAAATCACTTAGGATTGGCATCCCTTAATAATAGCAGAGGTTTTTGAAATGCATAAAATATAAACAGAATATTGCTTCAACCGTGTTTTATAGTTCAACTTTCCTAAACATCTTTTGGAGGCTTAAATTTTATGAAAAAGCCAATAATTTTTTTAAAAAAAAATCATAAAATTCATAAATTCTTCGAAAAAGTTTCAAATTGATCGTATTTAATCACTTAATGAGAAATTTTCGGCTTGAAGTTCCTAATTTTACGATTCGGTTTGAAGTCAAAAACATTCAAAAACTCTACAATAAACTAGATTTTACAGCTAACGAGTCTCCAGCTTGCACTTGGTCGTGAAGCCAATTGATTTAATATGAGATATTTGATGATTAATAAAATGAATATTTCCAAATCAAATAACTCTTATTTCTTAACAATAACAGCAATGTTAAAAATTTATTTTTATAATATTCGCTTTGTTTTACTTGGCTCAGATGTAAAAAGGTCGCTTAGATGTATTTCGCTTTTCTCAGGGCCATGCGGTAATTAGCTGTATAGCGCTTTGCATGATTCTTGGTGGGTTTGTGTTGTACCAGAAGCTCAGTATTTTATTAAAACTTTTATTTAAAACATTTTTCTAAATGATGATTAATCAACAGATGAAGAAACATTTAAACATCAAATTGTCGATATGAAGGTTACTTCATTTCAGTGCCACAATTCAATCTTCTTCGCTGAAATGGCTTGAGAAAAAAATAAATTCAAAACTTACTTCTTGTCTTTGAGCGCTATAGCTGTGAAACTAATTTTTTGATTTTCAAGTCAGAACTGTAAGGGTTTCAATATGATACCCAAGTGACTGATTTACGAGCGGTCTCTATGCATCTAATTGCCCGATAAAACATCAATCTTATAGTAATTTTACTGTGATAGCCGAGTTTGCTTGGGAAAATGCTACTCAAATCTTAAGCTCTATCATACCTTCAGAAACAGACTACTGATTATTTCTACTTTCAAAACAGCCTTAATCAGCTTCCTAATATAATTCTTGCACAGAAGCCTGATTGTTCCGACCATTGAAAACGGAGAGGAATTTTGTATTCGAGTGGTTTTAGTTTTTTTTCTTGGTTTTCCAAGCAAAACCAGTTACCACAAATAATCATCGGAATAGGTCGAGTGATATATCATAATGGAAACCTTTCAGTCGCGGCTCAGTCGCGAAAAAAAAATCGATCAAAAAATGGCTCCAGTGTCGAGTTTTAGTCTAATTTCGAGCGATTAAAGCAAGCGAGCTGACTTATTGTAGTAGGATAAGCCATGCGAATGAAAATTTTTTTTTGAAGTTTCTTACCGTTAATGTTGGAATGAATAACTTCAAAAAATCAAAACAGTTTCTGCGAAAAAAAATTGAAATTTGTTTTTTTGAATTTCGTATTTGTTTTTTTTTAAAGTTATTTTTCAACAAAAACATTTGCTCAATTTGCCTATTTTAGTGCGAGTGTCAAATATACCTAAAATTCAGGTTTTCTGTAGATCCTTTCAGTCACACCACGTACAAAAAACAACACTTCTCAAAAGATTATGAAAAAGAAACTTTTATATTTTTTCTAAGAAAATGGTCGGAGCATTCTGTGCTACTTGCACAGCAACCGGCTATCCTTGCTTTATTTTATTCAATTATATGTAATGTGTTCACACAGGTGAGAGGCCAGTCGAACCCTAAATTGACCCCCATGACCCTCATGTCCCCCGCGAGGGGTCAGATGCCCTCGATGACCATAGACGCCAGGCCGGGAACAATCGCCATCCCCCAGAGCGGGGAGATGATTCTGACTCGGACTCCTAGGAGTACTAACTGGCACGAGGCATACCAGCAGATGAGGCCAGCGGGGGGACGATCTCAGTCGGCCGACCGGTACAATGTGGCCAGCACTTACAGGGACACTGTCACATGTCAGTACTTTCTAGAGGAGGGCTGAATAATCATAATAATAAAATATTTTATTTAAATATTTTTACTTTTCTCAACCCTTAATACAAAATATATATATTTTTTGCTGTTTTCCAATTAGACTTCTCTCTTCTTGGATTGTCACACAAATTCTGCATAGAAAGGTTTGTTTAAAATGACTTCGATGTTTTAAGCGCTACAAAAAGTATTACCGTGAACAAGTTTATGCAATATTCCATAATCCGAAATACTGTATGAACTATTGTAAACAGTTTTACATTTTAGTTTTTCGATGGGTGGGAATTTGGAGTAGATCTTAGTTTTGATGGTGCAACCAATTTTTTTTATATAAGCTTAGGTTAATAAATACCCAAAAAAATCTAAATCTACCCTCTTAAAAACTGTTTGAGGGGTAATGATATTTTGGCTCTTTTTCCTTTCCCCCCCCCCCCCCCACCTGCAAGTTTTTATATTTGAAGTTACTGTTCACTTTTTCCGATTGTCATGAAAATAGACATGCAGACTGATTAGGTCATGACAAACATATTTGGTCTTCATAATCAACCTCGGAAAAGTACTCGTTAGACCATAATATCCATGTTTGAGTGAGGAGGGGGGGGGGGGGGCGGAGGAAAAAGAGCCGATATTTTGACTGTTTAACAAGTGAAACATTGTCCCACCAATAATCCTTCATATCTGTACGTTATGGCACATGACATTTGAAATTAAATGACAGCTAAATGACATTATGACATTTGAATTTAGGTGAGTACCGTCCTCAAGTGGTGGGCCAGAGACCTGCCCTTCCCCATGTACATGTAGTACAGAATGGGTCCCACAACTACAAACAGCACCTCTACCCCCAGGCACAGGGCAGCAGTCAGTTCCTCTGGAAGAAGATAGAGGGCAAGGCAGGGCTGGGACATGCCAACTTCTGGTAGGACACTGAACAATACGAAAAAGTGAAACTGAAAAAAACGACGACTGATAACCACTTTGACCAACTAAGAGTACTGTGCAACTCGACAAAATATACTAAAACCTTCTGATGCTAATTTTGTTTTTTTGCGGCTTTTAATTTATAACACTCGATCGTGTATAGACAATATCCCACGTTGTTAAACAGCAAGTGGTGGATGTTTTTGAACGTTTTGAGGATTTTTTGGCCCCTTACCAGACACCTTGAAAATTGACAGAAAAGGTTTAGTGCGTTAGCTTTTATAGCTATAAACAGCTACATATAAAGATATTTCAGATACCTAACACCGGTTCAAACATATGATAGCGAGTTCAAATCGCACCAAGTGTTGTGAGTTAAGATGGATGTGGTTAACTCATAGAGTAATTTCGGATAGGGTACACCGTCTGCTCGTCAGGCTATCTTATTTTCGGCCGGATAGATTCGTGCAACTTCTTAGTCTAATACCGATCCTAGTCTTACTCTTATACTTACTAGTCTGAGGGTGTTTAACTAGTCTCTGCTAGGCTCAATAGATCTAGGGTATACTGGTTTATTGCGGCTGCTGAAGTTCTCTTGGAGAGGCAACTAATTTCTAAGTTAAATTCAAATCTCTCTGGTGCTGAAATTACAAGTAATTTCAGCACTTACAAATAATTGGGTTGTTAGTTAGATTGATTATGATTGGTTAATATTAAATATTTTACGGTGGTAAAATATCCAATTTATCCAATTATAAAATGTAGTTTAGATCAGGTTCCACCCATCCGGGTTTTACAGAGTTTTTTAGAATTATCTTTATGCAATTCAAAGGATGGATGATGAACGTTGGTATTTGGCGAACATCATATTCTTGTCCCGTTCTTCTTGTTAGGGAAGTTCCAGGACGCTGGAGTTAGGGACATACAATCGTTGCGTCGTCTTGTGACAACGACTGTGATCCCCAATGAAATCAATCTGATTTCAAAATGATTTGCTATGCCGGGTTTTCCTGTATTCTGTAGAGAACTTGTTTTGTGTTCAACCTCGTCTGGGAATGGCGTGGAGATCGTGTGTGGAAGGGATGCCTCGTAACTCGGATCTGTACGTATACTTGAACATCGAGGTGGTCATTGGTCTAGTTCAATGAAGTCCTTTTCTGCGAAGTCAAGTCGTACTCTAAATCCTTTGAGTTGTGATTGTGGACGGCATATCGGTTGCGCTTAGCCATTCTTTTGTTCGAGTGTGATGGGATCATCTAGTCTGTGGATGTTCGTCTTTGTTGTTGTATGTTGATCTGTATACTGCAAAGTATGATTTACATTTTATAAAATCATATTAGTTCGGTTTTTTAATCATGATTTTAGTTAGTTGTTTTCACAAAAGCGTTTTGTTTTAGTTCGCTTATTTTGAAGAGTTACTCACCCTTGAGTACCTCTTATTAAAAATAGAAGTATGGTCACAAAGCGTGGATGTAGCGCGGTGGGTTAGGCCGGCTATAGAGCATGCTCAGGACGTGCTCTCTGGTGGGTTAGGCCAGGAGTGGGAGTATGATTTCGTGCTGTTTCTTTGAGAGGTCCTGTTATGTGATAACGTTTTAAGTTGGGTTTATATTGGTCTTTCTTATGTTAATTTGGTTGTGTCCTTTTTTTCAAAAATCAAATTGTTTTTGGTATGGGTTTGTCTTGCGACTTTTTTGTGTTTATTATTTCTTTCTTAGACTTTATAATAGTCTTCAAAAGAGTAAATTATCCAGTTTTAAACTGGGGTAATCCGGTTTGGGTACCGATGGTTTTCTTTTCCTAGTCATGCTGTTATTTTATGATTTATGGTGTTTAGTAAGCTGCGTTGGTTAGTTTGGTTTAGTATATCATTCCTTTCCAACCGGGTTAAAGGAAAGTTTGAAACTTGTTATCGTGTGTTAGAGTTGTTGAGTGTGAAAACTTGAAACTTAAAATCATTATTTAAACAATTCTTCGTGGGCGAGCTGTGCGAGTTTGGATAGAATTCCTGTGCGATTGAATGAAAATATCAAAAGGTTAGTACTGCAATTTCATTTTATTAATTTATTACATAGAATTTTAATTTTACTGCATTTGAGGGAAATTTTAAGTTATAAATTTTCAACGTATTGAATTTTACTGCTTCATGGGGAAATAATTCATAGATTAATTTACTACATTTGGTATGAATTTTATTACATTATTTAGTGCAAGATATTAATAAACTTTAGAAGAATTTAACAAGTTTGTATTTTGATTTTTCTTTTCTGTTTTTGTAGGTGATCGTGGTGTGAAGACTAGAAATATAAATCAAACATTGATAGAAAATGGTAAGTACTAATTTTAAATTTATTAGTGAAGAGTATTTTGAATTATACTTACCTGTTAATCGTCTGGGAAAAAGCCGTGGGTGAAGATGTCGTGTATCATATCTGATGTTGTTAGTAACTTGGCTAGTATGCGAATGATATTTTTAGTTTGGAGCAGTGGCCTTTAATGATTTTTAGTTCTTCGGTGCCTACTGCAAACTCGTAAGGTGTATTTTGAATGAGGTTATATATTTTGTGGTTATATTTAGTATTGTGAATGAATTCTATTATTGGTATTTCTATAGGCTGGATAAATTCATTCGGGATAAGGAAGGGTCTGGATTCTTCTGCGTTAAAGGTCTTCGTGATGGGACAAAGTATATACATTTGTGTTACTGGGTCATAATTGCGGAGGATGCCGTGGAGGTTAGTATCTTTGATGCAATAAGTGAAATTAAGGAAAAATGGGGATGTGTATTTTGAGTTAAGAAACTGAAAACAATGGTGTGGTTGTCTTGATGGGGTATGCAAATCAAAATGATTTTGTAAGAAACGATAGTATGTATATGTGTGAGTTTGTTTAGTGCGTAACATAATATCGTGGGAACAGTGCAAATTGCGTTCATGTGGTGCAAGGAAGTGAAAGGTTAGTGAAAATAACTGAAATTTGTCTGTGAAACTTTCGCAAGCTTGAATATCATTTAGTGCTATCATTTAGTGCGGTGTAGGGATCCAAGTTGTCGGCTCATGATTATTTTGAGACTGAAAAGTGGTGGTATGGGGTTGTTCTATAATTTGTTCATATGTATTATCATCTTGTGAATGATGTGTCATTATGTGTTGTATGGGACTTTGCGATATGTTTGGTCTAAAATTTGGATTATGTGTCATGGCTAGGTTTCGGAAATTTCGTGGGACTAATGATAATGGATGGTTTTGTGGTAGGGGTGGCAACTGTGGTGCGGTAGGTGTTATTTCTATATTATTATAATGTTCTTCGTCATAAGTGTTCTGTCTTGTCGCTATTTTTGTGTTATATTCTTTTATTTGTGTGTCTAGAAGTATTTTGTTTATTGATGATGAAAAAAATCCAAAAAATCCTGCGAACAGTATGCGTGCTATACTTGCTTGTCTATTTACTTGTGTGTGTATAGCGCATGTGTTATAGATTCCTTTTAAGAGTAAGAAAAAAAATCCAATAAAGTTAAACATTGCGTATAAGATAGTTAATTTTTCTAAGATGTAATAGAGCCATCCTAGAAAATCTAGAATTTCAATTTTAAGGGTGACAAAACTGAAAATATTTATAGGTGAAATATCTTGTGGTCTGTATTTTTCACCGTTTAGATATATATAATCTTTAATGTTTTTCAAAATATCCGCTATAATCTTGTGTATAAATATCTGCAAATCCTGCGATTTCGGCAAGTTTTCTTAAATTTTGATCAATTGACTGTCTTTGTATAGTGTCCATTTGTGTTAATAATTCTTGGAACTGTTGTGTTCTAATGTGGTGTTGAATATCTGATTTAGAATATATTCCAATTGATTGTAAATCAATATTTGGGTTACGAGCAATAGCTCTGATGCTTTCGGGTGAAAATTTTTTGAGTGATTGCATTAACGTAGGGTATGGAGTAAGGAGATAGTATTTATCTTCATCAGGATTCAATTGAGCTACATTGTGGCTATTTTCTGATCCACATGGGACTGCGGTGTCCCAAAAATATGTTCGTCGTGAAAGTGTGTCAACAAAATGTACTTCATTTTTATAGAATATAGGGATTCTTTTATAACAACGTTTATCTTCAAAAACATATAATGGTGATACTTTTTTGGTGCAAGTATAAAACCATAAAATGTTTCCCTAGTAATCTAGAAAATTTGATCTGTTTCCTGATAATAAGTATCCTGCGTGAGGTACAATTAGTACTGCTAGTGCGAGTGATTGTAAGATTTGTGTCCTTTCTAATTCGCATAGTTGGTGAAGTGTTTCTAATTCGGAGAGTGACATTTCTTGAAGAATTCGACTAATTGTGTAGCCTAACTTCATATCTAAGTGAATATCATAGTGAATATTACCAAAATAGGTGTTATTCATTAGTGATAGTTCTTGTAAACGTGTGCTTCTACTGTCATGTGGCTTTAGTTTTCCACCAGGTTGACCTGTGCTTTTTTGAAAGTTAACTGGTATGTATGATGTTCCTTCGTTTAGAGGGTGACCTGTGGCAAAAAGGTCAAATTTTATTTTTCCAGTGGTCATGTCGAAACCTTTTTCGTATTCAACTAGTATTTCAGATTTGTAAAGTGGGTTTCTGTATTTGCACGCAATTTCTGTTTCTTGATAGATTTGGAAACGTGTTAATTCATTTTCTATATTATGGATATTTGTAAAATCAGTACTTTGTTTTCGGGATGGATTTACTTGTTCGTACGGAACTGATTCTATAAAAAATTCTTCGTGAAATTTTATCATTCGAGCGTGTATTTTCGCTACTTGAAATATTGTACATGTATCCTCGGGAAACCAAACAATTGTTGCTTGTGTCCGTGTTAGAGGGTCACAATAACGTTGATCATTTTTGCAAGGTAATCTAATTCCTTGATAGATCCTTGTGTTATCTGATAAATCTCGTGTGAGTTGTACTTTTTCGAGTTGTATTTTCCAATCGAAAAACATTATTTCTTGATATCCTTTATTTTTTGTGTCTGCTTTGCAGTTTGAGGGGTTATTTATTCCAATGTGTGGTATCCAGTGTTTATCATGTATGTCATAAGTTAATCTTCCGTGTGCGCCGTTGTATGGGTGTTTTTCATCTAGTTTTATATGTCCTTGATATCTTTCAAGTTCTGCTTGATGTACAGAATCGGCAAAGACTTGAAAATTTACTATTTTTCTGTCCGTGTTTTATTTCTTGTGATGTTTAGTCTGAGTAGTTCTTTTTTACGATCATCGAGATTTAGATGTAGAAGTCGTTCTATATTACTTTGATAGAATGATTCGTGATCAAGTCGGTTTTTATTTCCGTTTGAAACTTGTGAACAATGTACTTTCTTTTCGGAAAATGTTGCTGTAAATTTATATCCTGCGACTGTTGTTGCTCGGGCTTTTGAATACAATGTCGCTATTACATTTGTAGTTTCTATAGCTTGTGGTTCTGTTTCGCATTGTGATACTTGATTTATAGCATATTTGTGTAGTGTTTTAGTTCGTTTTCTTCACAATCGTAGTGTGTTACTAATAAATCCTGGGGTCCTGTGCGAGGAGAAGGATTTGTGATCTGATCGGAAAATATTAGAAAAAAGACGTGTTGAAATATTAGTATTTTTAGAATATACATGTGTAGGATAATCCTGAGTATGGGTCATAAAATGTGATGTAACCAATTGTGTTTTTGGTATATCTGTCGTACTTATATATCACTTCAGTTGTTATAATTGGTGGTGGTAGCGATTGAGCTGTTATATTGGGTGGGTTTAATGGGTAAGGATGTTGAACAATATTATTTAATTTAATCGTGATTTCGAATTTTAATTGGAGACTATTTTGTTGGAGTATTTGGATGTTATGTTCACGAATGTCTTCGTGGATATCTTGTGTATAATGTATTCTATTGAGTGCCCAACTGTGGAGTCCGTTACTTTTTTTGATGTTGTCCACATAATGGTGGGGGTGCTGTGAATGTATTCCAATCTAATCTTAAAGGGATATTTGTTGACGATTGTTCTCGATATCTAGCGTCGAGGTTATTTGGAAAATTTAAAGGGAAAGGCGTCGGTGAAATCTGGCTTAATGATGGTGTTGATGGTAGCAATATTGTTTCTGGTAGTGATGATGGTGGTGTTGTATCCGTAGAAATATCTATTGGTTCATTTACTATGTTTGGTTCACCTTGTGTATATGAGTGTGTTGTCCAATATGGTAGTCGTGCGATGGGATTGGGGGGGTTAAAGGGATTTTCACCTATTTGTTCAGATGTCGGTGTTAAACCTAAGTAATCTGAGGGTATACTTGAGGTGCTACGTTGTGAAAGGAGTGGGCGAGTTTCTGGTAATGTACTATTTGGGTTTTCTGGAGTAATTGGTGTTGGTGATTGGGGTATGTCAAAATGAACTCGGGGGGTTTGAAAATTTCTATTTCGTCGTGGATGTATAATTTGTCTATTTATTTCAACTGTATTTTGGTTTAGACTAATGTTTCTTATTCTACTTAATTCTTGTGGTAATGTTCGGTACAAGTTATATGTTGGTTCACTTAGGGGTGCCTGTCGCTGAACTGGTTCTAATGGTTCGGATAAGCGAGCGTGTTGTTCTTCAAAAGTGTATGGGTTATCTTGGAAAGAAATTCGTGTGGATGTTTGGGGGTTTTGGGTAGTTGTAGGTATTGTCGGATTTTCTTGGGAGGATGTCGGTGAAGACTGATTCTGTGATTGTTGGTTAGCAATTTTTGAAAGTATTTTGATTGATTTTTTCTATTGGAAAAATTTATGTTTATTGTAGTATTCTTCAATGAAAAGAATTAAACAGATTGTTGCTAAAGCGAATGTGATTATTGCCTTTTTTATACATTTGCACATTGTCAATATTAGGGATGATAAAAATGTTATAAGAATTACAAATAGTAAAAAAATATCTGTTCTACTAAAAATTGTTCGTATCATTTGAATAATTTTTGGGTTATCGTACCTGTGAATATGGTCAATGATTTGGGAAAGTTGGAGATATATTTCAAATAGGGAGTAGAAAATTTAAAAAATTTTGCAAAAAATGATTAAAATTATTATAAAAGCTTCAAAGGTATCAAATAGAAATATGAATAAAAGTTTAAGTATTATGAAAAAGTTTATGAAAATGTTGAAAATTGTATTTTTAAAGATATTGACTGATTGAGAGAAGAGCATTTAAGAAATGATTTCTTTCTCGAGTATTTTTGGTTGTTTGAGGCGAGATTCAAGTATGGTTGAGTTATTTATTGATTTTTTGACAAGTGGGTTGAGTTTTGTGAAAAGTTGTTGGGGGCTAATTTTATGGTGTTTGGGAGGTCTTCTTTACTTTATTTTTATTTGTCAGATGATCTGGGGTATTTTTGAGATTTTTTTAATTTAGGTTAAATGAATACGGTCGTATTTTTACTATAGGCTAATTTATCGTTTTTGGTTGGAGGGTTTTTGAGGTCTAAGTTGGGAAAATATTGTTGATCTTTGCGTTATTAGATAAGGGAGGGTTTTGATATTATGGTGGTATTTATTTTAGATGTCAAGTTTGAGCAGTTTGCTTATTTTTGACCTGGAGGTTGTAAAGTTATAGTTATAGATATGCCTGGAGTTGAAAATCTTTTGTCTAATAGGTTGGTGTTATAAATATAGAAGGTGACGGATTGAATGAATCCTATTGGCTGAATCTGAACTGGATTGTTGCATGTTTTGTCAGCATGTTATTTTGAAAAGTGAAAGTTCAATATGATCCAGAGGTGCAAGGATTATTAATTTTAAAATTAAAGTTGTTTTTTAAATTCAATTTTCTTTAATATTTTAGATTGTGGGATGAATGTTTTGTAGTTTTTACAAAGTTGATTTCTAAGTCGTGATAATTCTCTATGTTTTGATTTCTCTACTTGTTCCTGTGATAGAATTTTTTCTATCAAATTCCTATTTTTTCTTTCTTTTTGAGGTATTTTTTGATCTGGTGTTTTTGTATTGTTTTGAATTGTAGTTGGTTTTGTATTTTGTTTTTCATGATGAATGTTGTGTTGTTCATCTATTATTTTTTCCGTATGTGGATGATTTTGAATAACTTTTAAACCAGTGAAAGAATATAATTGAGTTAATTCGCGTAGTGCGTACTCTTTTGGGTGGTAGGGCAATAGATTGTTTCGATGTTGAACAATTTCTTTTTGATTTGAATCGGTGAGTTTATACGTTACGTCAGTGGGTTTGGCAGTTATTTGGTATGGTCCTTTTCGAAGGGGTTGTAATTTTTTAGAAATTCCTTTTTGTGTATTAAAGTTAGGTATTAAGACAAATGTTCCAATTTTTAAGTCTGTGGCTGGTGTAAAACGTGAATTAATTTGGTCGTTAATGTTTTGCCTTCGTAACAATTTTTTTGTTATTTTTTGGTAAATTTCATTGTTTTTTTTCTGTATTTAAAATCTATTTGGTGTGTGTGCTGGAGGCTAATTTAAGAACTTGTGGGTGATGAAAATGATCTTCATCATGTTTGGGTAAAGGTAGGTTATAACAAATTGAGTCTTTATTTGGTTGGCAATAACCTTGTGCATTTTTATGAGAATTTGCTGTAAACATAATTGGTTTACGTGGCTTTTGATTAAAAACCATTTCGTATGGTGACATTCCTAGAGTTGTCGTGATTTGTGAATTATATGCTAAGGGAAATAATTTTACATCTGCTGACCACTCTGTGTATTTTGTATCATTTCCAATTATGATACATCTGAGATATTCTTGTAGTGAACGGTTCATACCTTCGACTAAACCGTTTGTCCAAGGTGCATGAGATGTACGTGGTTTTTGTTTGATGTTATATAAGTGGCATAGTGTTATGATTTCATTATTTATGAATTCCGTACCGTTGTCTGTAACTAAGATTTCGGGTAATCCAAATTTAGCTATCCAGTGTTCATAAAGTGTCATGTAAGCATAATAAGCCTTAAAATGTGGTACCGGGTTGAGTGCTACATAATGTGTAAATGCGTCAAAAATTATGCGCCTAGTAAATGCGCCTAGTAAGTCAACTTCGTAGTGATTATTCTGGCAATCTAAGTAGAGAAGAAAATATTGTAGGTTATATATCTGTGATTGATCAATATCAATTTTTACTGCGTATTTACATTCTAATCGGGGTGATGTTTCATCTTTTGCGAGATAAAATTTAATATTTTGTGGTATTTCAACTGTAGTTTTTCGTGTGAGTAGTTCAGGTGGCGTATTTCTACTTAATGTATCTGGTAATGCAAGGTTTTTTCCTGCTGTCCAAACTATAGTTAAGTTTGGAAATTTCATTAGAATTAGTTGAAATCTATAAACTCTTTGATTTGGATTCGACTTTTGTGTACAGAGAAAAATAACTGGTTTGTGATCTGAGAATAGAACTGTTGGGTGTTTTGATCCAAGTATCAGAAACAATATTCTGTAAGTGTATAAATAATAGCTGTAAATTCTCTATTTAGAATTGAGAGTCGTAGCTCTGCTTGAGTGAATAATCGGGAATTTGCTGATATACTGTTCATTTTATTTGTACTACTATGTGATTGTAGTAATACTGCGCCGATGCCAAAGTTGAAGCATCGCACATTGCATAAAATGGTTGGTTTGGATCTGGAATTGTGTTTGAAATTTGTTCAGTTAAAAGTTTTTTAATTTCTTCAAATCGTGTTTGATGTTCACTGGTCCATCCAAAATTATTTTGTTGTCTGAGGATATTATAGAAGGGTCTTAAGTATAGTTGCATTTTATAAAGGTATTTGGTTAAAAAATTTAACATTCCAAGGAATTCTTGGATTTTCTTTTTGTTTTTTGGTGGCTGAAGTTTTTGAATAGCATCAATGCGTGATTTTAATGGGGTGATAGTGTTTCGTTCAATATTATGTCCTAAAAATTTAACTCGTGTTAGTAAGAAGTGTGATTTATTGGGAGCGGCCTTCAGATTTTCGTTCTGAAGTATTTTATGATAGTGTTCTAAAACTGTAAACATTTCTTCTTTAGTTTGTGATTGCATAAAAACATCGTCTAAATAGGTGATTGCGTTTTTCTTGAGTATTAGTGGTCTAAAAATTTTACTCATAAAAACTGAAAAAGCTGCTGGTCCTATGGATATTCCATAGAATAAGCGATTAAATTCATATTGTTGATTTCCAATAACAAATTGTGTTAAATGTCGTGATTGTTCATCTAGTGGCGTTTGATTGTATGCAGTATTCATATCTGCGGTTGTAAAGTATTTTCCATTTATCTGTGTTAAGATAACTTGTATTGGTTCAATAGGCCAATTGCATTTTGATTCATCAATTAGTGAATTGAGATATCTAGCGTCTAAAACTATTTTTAGTAATTCGCCTTTTGCTAGATTGATAACAGGTTTGATAAACGTGTTACCTTTTGGTTGTTCTTCCTTATTTACTGGTGAAATAATTTTGTATTGTTCTAAGATTGTCAAGTAATCTATTTACTTCGTCGTGTAAGTGAATTGGTAATTTACTGGCTCTTTGTTTTTTGAAAACTGCGTCGGGTTTTAACGGTAGATGTAGTGATGAACTGATTTTTCCAACGTCAAATTTTGATGTTGCGTAGACTGTTGATTATTTTAACAGTTGCTTTGCTAATTTATCAAATTCGATTTGTGTAATTTGTGAATGTTCAAAATTAAACCTTGTTAAAAACTTTTGTTGTTCTTTTGTGTAATTTGTTATGTTGAATGTTGGTTTAAAATAAGGTGTTTTTGTGAAGTAATCTATGTTTCTCTTTTCATTACTTACTTTGTTATTTATGGACAATTCGTCGTCAAGAATTGTGGATTGACAAATATCTAACAATTGGAGTATATTATTAACGCGGTAGGCTACTTCATGTATGGGTGAGATTGTAGCGTTTGTTTCACAATATCCTAAAAGTCATAAGGGTAATGTTACTTGATATGGTGTATTGTTATACACGTGTAACGAAATGATGTCGGAATTCGTGTTCTTCAAATATTTAATAGATGAGATCGTGATTTTAAAAAATTTGTGAATAGGTTTAAATTCAAAGTCTGACATAAAAAGTTGTTGTTTATTTTGACTTTTATCATACTGGTGAACTTGTTTTATTGAAAAATTATATATATTTCCTGATAATGGTTTCAGGTGTTTCCGTTGTTGATTATAAATGGGATAAAACTTTGAGAAGAATGGTGGTTGTTTGTTAATCTTTGAAAAAATGTTAGAGCTGTATTTTTTGTTTTTGTGTACCTATCTTTGATGAGTATTTTACTATTTAAGATGTTGATTGTTGGTATACATTTAGATATAAATGGTATGCCAATGATATTGTGCTTAATATCAGTAATATGAAATGTTTGTTTACACGGTCTGTTTAAAGTTTTGTTTTGTTCCATTGTTCTCGTGGGTAGAAGGAATAATTTGATTTTTCCATAATTTACTAATGTTGATCCTTGTGCTGTTGCTAGTTTACTGGAGGTTTCAAGAGGCGTTAATTTTGGATGCAATGTTTTGATTTCATTCCATGTGGGAATATTAATTATATTGGCTTCTGCTCCTGAATCAATTAAAAAATCAATTTCAAGATCTGGTGGTTGAAATTCTTTGTTTCTTGGGCTTTCCAATAAAAATGGTTTTGTCCAAATTTTTTCTCTGGGTTGTTCTTTCTGTATATTTTGATAAATATGATTTGTGTTTGAGCATTGTGTTTCACTTTTGTTATCGGGTTTAATTACTGTGTTTATTTCGTTTACTTCTTGTGTAGTTTGTGTAGTATCGGTGGGTCCAATATAGTAATTGTGGAGGAGTTCCAATTGATTTTCATATATATGTGATGTAAAAGGTTGTTCATATATGACAGGTTCATAGTCGTTTTCGACTGTTATCATATTTACTGAGATAGTATTTTCTGTATCACTCTCTGTATCTGATGATTCACAATGTATATGATTTAGTTGTATTTCGTGATTTTCTGTGTCATCAATACCTGGAGGGTCTGAAGTTGTTTCTTCATTGTTTGCACTTGATTAATGTGTGTTTGATGTTTTGGTGTACTACTTCTGTATCGATGTCTAGAGTCAGGGTACTAATTTCTGTATCTATTATTGTAACTTGAGTTTGGATTTTGTGAATTATTTCGTGATCTATTTTTGTAATTATCATTTGATCTGTGATAGTTTGATCTAATATATGAATCATTTGCTGATCGATTGTTCGGGTAATTCTGATTTTGATTGCTCGAATAACTTCTATTTCTGTTCTGTGAATAGTTTCTATTTCTGTTGTATGATGAGTTTCGTGATTGATTGTTGGAATAGTGTCTATTCCTTAGGTTTGACTGGGAACTGGATCCAGAAACAAGTTGTGTTGCATTGGAATTTGATCTTGAATAGTTATTTTGATTATTTTGACTATTTGATCGGTTATAATTATTTTGTGGAGAATTTCGTGTAATCTTCGTTCTGGTGATCTTCCTCTATAACTTGAGTTATATGGTGATTGATTCCTTGTGTAATTGGTGTTGTTCGGAAGTGGTTTTCCCGAACTGTTATTACTATATATATTTTTGTTCGGTAGGCTTTGATCTTTTTTCATGTATTGATAGAACGATTTATTTGATTCTTTATGCTTTTGAGGTTTATTCTGATTGTCTTGTTGTTTTTGTCTACATTCGGAGATACTGTGTCCGTATCGTCGGCAATAATTACACCATTTTTTGAAGGATGGTTTGCTTTTAAAATTTGGATGTTTTTCATTGATTTTCAGTTTTTCAGTGATTTTTTCAATTAAGTCTGTATCTGATTCCTGTATTTTATTTACATGTGTAGTGTTTGTTTCAATTCGATTAACATATTGTAGTTTTAGATTTTCTGTTTCTTCGAGTTTCATTGTGATTTCTGCTTGTTCTAGTTTATCTACTAGTTTTCGAAAATCTAAATCTGGTTCTCGAATTGAGGAAGGATGAGATGCTCTCTTTTTTATTGCTATTTTCCTTAATTGAGGTGTTAAGGTCATCATTAAAATTTCTGTCATTTTGTGTTTTTATAGTCATGTGCATTTAGTGAATATGCTTTTCGAACTAGTGTTTCGATACGTACTGCTAATTGTTTGATAGTTTCATTTGGTAATCTGCGAATTTCATTACATAAAATTCTTTGGTGTTGTCTGTTTCTTTCAGAGTCAAACATTTTAAAAAATTCTTGTGTGAATTTTTTCCAATCTGATTTTTTTTCTATAGGTAATACTGAAAACCATTTTTGAGCTGCGCCATCTAGGGTTGTTTGTATTAGTGCTGTGCGTCTACGTATCCAATTTTGATGTAGTATTAATTGGTTCAGGTCCTATATTCAAAATTAAATTTGCTGTTACTGCATTTAAATAATCTTCTACAGAATATTCAGGATCTGTTCCTGTGAATATCATCAGTGGTTTATTGGATGTTATTGATGATCCACCCATGAGGTATGGATTCAATATCATCTGTAGTGATTCTGCGGCATTTGGCATTTGCGAAAAATTTGAAAGTTGATTTTTTGTTATTTCGTGTTGCTGAAGGTAATATGGAAGCAGTATTTCATTTTGCATTTGAGTTGGTTGATAAGAATGCATTGACATTGGGTTTTGTGGTTGTATTGGTTGAAAGATTGTGTGTTAAATGGGTTTTGTATATGCATTTGTTGTGGATTTTGTACATCTGTTGGGTTTTGTGGGTAAATTTTTATATTTCGAGATGGTTGAGGTTGTCGTGGTCTTAGTGTGCGATATTCTTTAGTGTATGGTGCAAACATACCTGGTTGGTGATAGTCGTCTTCATCAGAGGATAAATAGTTTGTATTATATGGTGTATATTGTTATTTTTATTTTGTTGAAAGAATGGGTAATTTTCACTATAATCCTGCGTAGGTTGTAGATTATCTGAAAAATTTACTGAATTGGTCGATATTTTCGGGAGATTCCAATAATGGGAACATACGTGATTTAAATTTTTTCGTGATTTAAATTTAGGTTTATTCTGATTGTCTTGTTGTTTTTGTCTACATTCGGAGATACTGTGTCCGTATCGTCGGCAATAATTACACCATTTTTTGAAGGATGGTTTGCTTTTAAAATTTGGATGTTTTTCATTGATTTTCAGTATTTCAGTGATTTTTTCAATTAATCTGTATCTGATTCCTGTATTTTATTTACATGTGTAGTGTTTGTTTCAATTCGATTAACATATTGTAGTTTTAGATTTTCTGTTTCTTCGAGTTTCATTGTGATTTCTGCTTGTTCTAGTTTATCTACTAGTTTTCGAAAATCTAAATCTGGTTCTCGAATTGAGGAAGGATGAGATGCTCTCTTTTTTATTGCTATTTTCCTTAATTGAGGTGTTAAGGTCATCATTAAAATTTCTGTCATTTTGTGTTTTTATAGTCATGTGCATTTAGTGAATATGCTTTTCGAACTAGTGTTTCGATACGTACTGCTAATTGTTTGATAGTTTCATTTGGTAATCTGCGAATTTCATTACATAAAACTCTTTGGTGTTGTCTGTTTCTTTCAGAGTCAAACATTTTAAAAAATTCTTGTGTGAATTTTTTCCAATCTGATTTTATTTCTATAGGTAATACTGAAAACCATTTTTGAGCTGCGCCATCTAGGGTTGTTTGTATTAGTGCTGTGCGTCTACGTATCCAATTTTGATGTAGTATTAATTGGTTCAGGTCCTATATTCAAAATAAATTTGCTGTTACTGCATTTAAATAATCTTCTACAGAATATTCAGGATCTGTTCCTGTGAATATCATCAGTGGTTTATTGGATGTTATTGATGATCCACCCATGAGGTATGGATTCAATATCATCTGTAGTGATTCTGCGGCATTTGGCATTTGCGAAAAATTTGAAAGTTGATTTTTTGTTATTTCGTGTTGCTGAAGGTAATATGGAAGCAGTATTTCATTTTGCATTTGAGTTGGTTGATAAGAATGCATTGACATTGGGTTTTGTGGTTGTATTGGTTGAAAGATTGTGTGTTAAATGGGTTTTGTATATGCATTTGTTGTGGATTTTGTACATCTGTTGGGTTTTGTGGGTAAATTTTTATATTTCGAGATGGTTGAGGTTGTCGTGGTCTTAGTGTGCGATATTCTTTAGTGTATGGTGCAAACATACCTGGTTGGTGATAGTCGTCTTCATCAGAGGATAAATAGTTTGTATTATATGGTGTATATTGTTATTTTTATTTTGTTGAAAGAATGGGTAATTTTCACTATAATCCTGCGTAGGTTGTAGATTATCTGAAAAATTTACTGAATTGGTCGATATTTTCGGGAGATTCCAATAATGGGAACATACGTGATTTAAATTTTTTCGTGATTTAAATTTAGGTTTATTCTGATTGTCTTGTTGTTTTTGTCTACATTCGGAGATACTGTGTCCGTATCGTCGGCAATAATTACACCATTTTTTGAAGGATGGTTTGCTTTTAAAATTTGGATGTTTTTCATTGATTTTCAGTATTTCAGTGATTTTTTCAATTAAGTCTGTATCTGATTCCTGTATTTTATTTACATGTGTAGTGTTTGTTTCAATTCGATTAACATATTGTAGTTTTAGATTTTCTGTTTCTTCGAGTTTCATTGTGATTTCTGCTTGTTCTAGTTTATCTACTAGTTTTCGAAAATCTAAATCTGGTTCTCGAATTGAGGAAGGATGAGATGCTCTCTTTTTTATTGCTATTTTCCTTAATTGAGGTGTTAAGGTCATCATTAAAATTTCTGTCATTTTGTGTTTTTATAGTCATGTGCATTTAGTGAATATGCTTTTCGAACTAGTGTTTCGATACGTACTGCTAATTGTTTGATAGTTTCATTTGGTAATCTGCGAATTTCATTACATAAAACTCTTTGGTGTTGTTTGTTTCTTTCAGAGTCAAACATTTTAAAAAATTCTTGTGTGAATTTTTTCCAATCTGATTTTATTTCTATAGGTAATACTGAAAACCATTTTTGAGCTGCGCCATCTAGGGTTGTTTGTATTAGTGCTGTGCGTCTACGTATCCAATTTTGATGTAGTATTAATTGGTTCAGGTCCTATATTCAAAATTAAATTTGCTGTTACTGCATTTAAATAATCTTCTACAGAATATTCAGGATCTGTTCCTGTGAATATCATCAGTGGTTTATTGGATGTTATTGATGATCCACCCATGAGGTATGGATTCAATATCATCTGTAGTGATTCTGCGGCATTTGGCATTTGCGAAAAATTTGAAAGTTGATTTTTTGTTATTTCGTGTTGCTGAAGGTAATATGGAAGCAGTATTTCATTTTGCATTTGAGTTGGTTGATAAGAATGCATTGACATTGGGTTTTGTGGCTGTATTGGTTGAAAAGATTGTGTGTTAAATGGGTTTTGTATATGCATTTGTTGTGGATTTTGTACATCTGTTGGGTTTTGTGGGTAAATTTTTATATTTCGAGATGGTTGAGGTTGTCGTGGTCTTTGTGTGCGATATTCTTTAGTGTATGGTGCGAACATACCTGGTTGGTGATAGTCGTCTTCATCAGAGGATAAATAGTTTATTATATGGTGTATATTGGTTATTTTTTTTTTGTTGAAAGAATGGGTAATTTTCACTATAATCCTGCGTAGGTTGTAGATTATCTGAAAAATTTACTGAAGTGGTCGATGTTTTCGGGAGATTCCAATAATGGGAACATACGTGATTTAAATTTTGTGTATTTTTTCGGGGAGGTTGGTTTGTTCTTAGTTTGTGAGCATAATTATAATTGTGTTCTGCAAAGGTGTTTCTTGTGAATGGTTTTCGTGTTTTTGACGGTATTGTCATTGGTCTATACGTTTGATAATCCATATGTGAATATTTTGGAGCAACCGAAGGTTTAACGGTTGATTGTAAGGTTACTTGTGCCAATGAAGTGTTTGTATTTCTTGGTGTTGTCAAATTTGGGTGTATTGGTGAAATACTTTGTTGTGTAGTTGTTGTTGTTTGGACGATTTCTTCATTTATGAAGTGTGATGGTGTTTGAATATCTTGTTGAGTAAGATTTCTAGTTCCATTAAGGTTTTCATTATGTATGACGGTCAAATTTAAACTGTTATTTCGCGTATCAGGTAAAAAAGTATTATAGTTTAATTGTGTTGCATCAATGGTTAATGGTATTACTTTTACATAATCTCTGTGATAAGATATTGTACTTATTGCTTGACTTGAGATAGATTGTGGGATATTTATAAATGTAGGATGAGACCATTCAGGGTCCCAAACGTAGTCTGATTGTTCTGAAAGGGCAGTGTCGTCATTTGTATTTTGAGGTCTGAAATTTTTTCTTGCTTGTGAAATTAAATCTAAATTGTGGGTGAAATAATCAATTATGAACCATGCTAAAATCTTTTGTAAATCATGTTTAGTGTGTTGTAAAACATCATTTTTAGTGAAAGTTTCTATAATTATTTGTAGAAATGTTGAAAATAATGCGATTTCATTTCGTACTTTTGTATGTTTGGATGTTTCGGTTGGTGAGATACTTTGGAATTCTGTTTTTTCTAATATTGATATATAAGTATATAATATTGCAAAAACTTCGTTAGTGAATATGGAGTTTGCTCTTTGTGAGTTATGATATTGTATGCTTTTGATATTTTCTAGGAATACTTTTGAAAACTCTAAATCAATATCGCCTGTTTCAATTACATATTTGCGATGGGCTGTATTGGGTGTGCTGAATTCTTTGGTATAGATTCCATATTGTTGTGTTAGATTACATATGTCTTTCTAATAATGTTCAATAATTTGTCTTCTGATTTTTACATCATGGATTTATGCTTTGCATGGGCTAATTCCTGGTTCAAACTAATTTACGAGCAAGTTCTTACAAAATCGTGTTTGTCCTCTATCATCGAGTGAATCTCTAAGAAAGGGAAAAACTGCTTCTTCATCTGGACTTTCGTCACTTTGAGTGTGTCTCATTTTTTTGGTTGATGACTGTTAATATATAACTATCGATGTGTCTAATTGGTTGATTCCAATTATACAAGTGTACTGGTTTGTGTTTGTATTGCTTTTTTATTCTTCTTTTTCCTCTTTTTGATGAATTTGAAGTTGTTTCTGAGTCGGAAAAATATAAATGATCATGGATGGGACAATTTTTATCAATTGATTCTTTTAATTTGTAGAGTTCATCTAAACTGCTGGCTTCTGATTCAGAAAATGCGTTTCTTTTTTTTGAAAATCTTTTTCGTGTGATTTGTCTTTGTTTGTTTATAATTTTTCTTTTTATTGTTTGTCGTTTTGTTCTAATGTATCCAACTGTTTGTGTATGAGGTGTGATTACAAGATCGTATTTTTTTTTATCTATTTCACAGTTGTGTAAAACGATTGTTTGTTTATTTCCTAAATTTTTGAATGACATAAGGTATAGGATGAGGGATGCAAGAAGTTGTTAGTTATTTCTATTTCCTTAGACTGTTAGTCCTTCCGGAGAATGATTTTCTACTTTCTCGTGGCTAGTCTAAGCTAAGGCTAGTCTAATCTTACTTAGGGGTAGTGATTGTGTTCAAGGGTTGGAGAATAGTAAATCGATCCACAAGGTTCAGGTATAATTAGAACGCAAGTAGTTCGTTAGATACTATTTTAAACTTACTAAGTCTAATATCTATCCTGGGTCTGGTAAGAAGAGGGTTCAAGTGAAGGATGAATAACCGAAGTTCTTCACTGTTTATCTTAATTTTAATGGTTAGTTTTATTTAAAAATTTCTATTAGTCCTGGGTCTTTTGGAAGGGTTGGACAGTGAATCGACATTTGAGGTCGTTAGACACTTGCTAAGTGGGTGGGGGAGAACAAAATTGTTCTGATGATCCAAGGATAGGCCTTGATGATCAGGTTTTAAATTTATTGAGATAGAAAATTTATTAAGATCCAAGGATAAACCTTGATGATCTGATTTTAAAAATTAGACGAATTTAAGTTTAAAATGATTTAAATTTATTGAATAAAAAGATTTACTTCTTTTAATGATATTAGTGAGCTTATGATTGCTGTTATGTTTAGGTAATGAAGCTGGAACAACAGGATGATTTATGATTACTAACAATTTTTTGTCATGCTACTAATTTTTACTTTTATTTTTAAATAAATGTTTTTCAAATATGTTTTATATAATACTGCAGAAATTAAGAAAATGATCTGAGATCTTTTTAACAATCGTTATTGTATATTAATGATTTTGTTTAGCGCCTGAAATGTTCATAAAGGTTTTTTTTCAAATTTTTTTGTTTGCAAATGAAAATCTAAGTTCATTGCTAATAAGATTCTAAATACAAAGGTTTGTGTTGGCTTTTGCCGTACAATCATAAAACTAAATAGTAAGTTTTTACTTTGTCGTATGTCGTCTCTTGTCCGAGGTCTTCTTCCAATTCCGGGTAGTTCTATTATCGTTCGGAATATCGGCTCTGATCTATTGAGTCGTAGAGACATTTCAATTAAATTATTATCGGATAACATTTTGAAAATGTTTTGTCTAATTTCTAATCTATTTTTGGTTAGTTCTAAGCTATTAAGGTCTTATTCGAGACTTATGGTCGCACCAGATGAGTTAAGATGGATGTGGTTAACTCATAGAGTAATTTCGGATAGAGTACACCGTCTGCTCGTCACGCTATCTTATTTTCGGCCGGATAGATTCGTGCAACTTCTTAGTCTAATACCAATCCTAGTCTTACTCTTATACTTACTAGTCTCAGGGTGTTTAACTAGTCTCTGCTAGACTCAATAGATCTAGGGTATACTGGTTTATTGCGGCTGCTGAAGTTCTCTTGGAGAGGCAACTAATTTCTAAGTTAAATTCAAATCTCTGATGCTGAAATTACAAGTAATTTAAGCACTTACAAATAAGTTGGTTGTTAGTTAGATGGATTATGATTGGTTAATATTAAATATTTTACAGTGGTAAAATATCCAATTTATCCAATCATAAAATGTAGTTTAGATCAGGTTCCAGTTGTTCTTTATAAAGTGAGCTCTTGTACAATAGCCATAGCTTAGTTAGCCTCAAATAATCAACCTCCAACTTAGGCCTCTGGCTGGTTGACAGAATTTTTTCTTCTTAATCTTCAGGCGGCTCTTTTCCGCTACCCTCCGCCCCTTTCCAAATTTCTGTTTTAATAGTTGTTTTACGTGTTATTATGGCTTTTGGCCAAATTCGTGATGCTGCGATGCAAATCATGAAGAACAAATCAGTTTAGAAATGTTGATTTGATCATCATGCGAAATTTCACTGGCTCAATTTTAAAAAATAAGAATTGAAATGGAAATGTGGGGAATGAGAAAATATTCCCATCAGGCAATATACGTATCATCATGCAAACACCTCAAATAACGAAAATTGTAAAACAACTAAAATTTTGGTTAAGTTCTTTTTAGTTAGGAAGATTTGAAACATTATTAGTTATTAGCAAGTTTTGGTTTTAAAAGTTTCGGACTTCTGTTTGAGTATTTTCGTGACTGCAAAAAAAAATTCACTCGTCCACTAAATTAATTTATATAAAACGTAACTCGTCAATAAATTGTAAACCCGAACTAAAAGTTTTTTGTTGATTAAAATATTTGTAGATAATCAATTATTGAGCTAAGTTTATAGCACATAATGGATTTTCGATCCATTATCGATTGTTATCCAAAATATCTAAAATCATATAATCCATTATTTTCGATTATAATGCAATTCCGTTTTCCTTAAAAGAAACTGTTTTTTTATTGAAACTAAGAAAATCCATCAAAATCACTGTATAGGTGAAATGTTTACTCAAGATCCAATATAAATGTAATCATTTTTTTGCAGAAAATTTGAACTCAAATTGGTTATGATCAATTGAGAAGGGATTGTTTTGCTTTGAGAAAATAACGCTATAATTCATTTTTATTAAACTATCATCAATTTTTGTTGAACTTATGAGAGAGAGAGAAAAAATACATCGAAAACAGTAGCATGAAGTTTCAGAGCGGGTAATGACGGTAACAAAAATGCGTCACTTTCATTTTCACAAGCAAAAAGTTCTACTTCTTTGTGTTCCCCGATGAAAAATCACAATGCTTGTCTGTACGTTTTTCGCCAATAACTTTCGAAGTATGATAAAGTATTATGAGCAATACTTTTGCAATTGACAAATATGCAAGGGTTTTGCACTTGCGCGAATAATTGTATCCCCATCTTTTTGCAACTAAACTTTCCCCGTCAAAATTTTCTGACAACTTTCCGTAAGCAACATTTCTTACAGCCTCTGTTACAGCCTCTTCAACTTTGAATTGCGTTTTGAACCGTATTTTAGAATAATCACTTATTTTGCTCAGCTCGTTGAAAAAGGGGAGGAACATAGATTTCGAGTTTCGTTTTTTTTTGTTTTCTGCACTAACTCAGCTGGTACAAGTGATAATTGAAATGAGTCGAGTGTTTAATCCCATATCATTTTAAAACCCTTTCAGTCAGAATTTGGATAACATTAAGAAATTTCAAAAAGATAACGCAATGTTGAGAAAAAACGATATTAAGCTTTTCAATTTTAGTCAGTTTCGAGCAATGAAAGTAATGAAGTAACGGTTTTAATATAAAATTTGGTCAATCAGATTGAGAAGAATAAGTTTTTAAAATAGCAGAACAAAGTTTGGAAGCTTTTTACAGCGCTTCTGAGAAGGGGACCAGTTTGAGTTTATGTAAATTATATGAGTTTGTTTTTTTCTGTCTGGAGACCTGCTGTCGTGACCTTGCGATCTCTATCGTCCTGTACGAGCTAAAACAGAAAGGTGCAGTAAGATTTAGATTTGATGCCTTACAGTTGCTTTGCAATTAAAGTTAGACAACTATACTTTTCATTATTAAATATTTCGCAACTTCAACATGGCGCAGTCAGCGGAACGAACAGGAGGGGGAAAATCCGCTTAATATACCATCATTCTGGGACGCACGGACGCCAGAACCTCCAATCTACTGGGAGGAGTGGATCATAAAGATCCACTGGGGCATGATCGCAAAATATGACAATGACCCTGATGATTTTTATTATGCGCGTACGTTAAATGCAGCGGCCATTGCAGCATTACCAGAGGACGTAAATGGAAAAAATCGTATCGAGGCGGAGAAGAAGTTGAAGTCTAACTTATATCTCTGTATTGGAGACGAAGCGCAAAGGATATATAAAGCCCGAAAATGACAGGGCTTTAAAGAACTCTTCTATGACAGGAAGCAGAAGGAGAATGAAACGTTTGAGAAATTCCACGCAGAATTAAGCGCCCTTGCGGGAAGGTGTGATTTTGCTAACGCGGCCGAAAATGTTCGTGATCTTTTTATTATGAATATGCGGGAACCTGATTGCCAAAGAGAATTATCAGGGTCAACCAAGTTACCAGAGGAGGTTTATAGGATAGCACTATCGTATGAGAGAGGTGAAAGTGCATATAAATCCTACACCGAAAAACCGGCCTCATCCGCGTCGCCGATAACCATAAAACGGGAGCCAGTTAGTAATATCAGAAGGAGACAGGGCTGTTTCAGAGGTCGAGCACGCGGGGGGACGCGGAGGATATACCCAAGGATCAAGCAGTGGGGGCGGCGGAAATAACCGTAGGTGTTATAATTGTGACGCGCCGAATTTTACGCTCCACCATATTGCGAGTTGTCCTGCGAAAGGAGCAACATGCAATGCGTGCAAAAATTGGGGCATTTTGAACGCACATGCAGGGGAGTTAGAGGAGGTACTAACCAGTAGAGAGGACGAGGACGAGTGGGACTAGTCAGGGATGAAAATGAGCATCATCAGAGCACGCATAGTGTAGACAATGCGTCGGAAGATGAAGTGGCATAGGTGAATCAGCAGGGAAGCGGGGAGAATGAATCCATGATGTCGGGATCCGGCGATTACATGGTGATGTCGATCAAGAAAAAGAACGTGATGGAACTGAAGATCTCAGGAGCCAGAGTCCAGGCTGAGGTGTCGGGAAAGAAGATGTGGTTGTGGGTGGATAGCGGATCTGCAGTAACGATTTTTAGAATGACGGACCTGAAAGCAACATTAGGTAAAACCAATATTCAGTTACAACCATCTCAAGATGAATTCTTGGACTACAATAACAACCGAATACACATACTTGGGAAAATTGCGGTGATTGTGGCTCCAGCGCAAGTGTCAGTAATATCAGGAAATGATCAGTTAATCCTTGGGCGCGACCTGGTGGGTACCCTAGGTCTGGAGTTGGTGCAAAGAAAGAAAGTGATGGGGATCACGGGGGAAAGGAGCAGTCAGTAAGAGGAGAAATATGATGAATTACAAACATATTTCTGTAAATTGTACCCAAATTTATTTACCAGAATAGGGAGAATCCGAAACGCTAAAGTAAGAGCCAAATTCTTTGAAAATCTAAAGCCGATACAGCAAAAAGGGCGTCGGGTGCCTATCAGCTTATAGGATAAAGTAGACAAGGAAATTGACCGGTTGATAAAAGAAGGTCATATCATTAAATTACAAGAATGTTCGGATAAGTACTTTGTCTACCCTACAGTAATCACAGTAAAAAAAAAGATGGAAGCATAAAATTGGCATTGGAATCAAGAGAATTTAACAAGCAGGTACACAAAAATAAGTACCAAATGCCAAACAGTGACGAACTAATAGACGGGATTAGTCAAATAATTGCAGAATGAAAAGCGGGGATGTATATTTTACCACATTGGATTTCACTTACGCGTACGGAAAAGTATCCTTGGAACAAAAAACTAGCGAGCAGTGCAATTTTTCACTAGTCGGCGGAAAATTGACGGGATCATATCGTATTAAAAACGGCTTTTACGGGCTCACATCAATGCCGGCGGAGTTTCAAAAAGTCATTGATAATTTATTTTAGGAATTTCCTCAGGCCAATGCTTTAATCGACGATATCCTAATTGCGTCAAAGGGAACAAGAGTGGAGCATATTGCACTAGTGGAAAAAAAATTGAAGAAGTTGGACGTATCAAACGTTTCCTTCAAACTACAGAAATGCGAATTTGCAAAAACCGAGTGTGAATGGTTAGGGTTCCGAATTGGGGAAAGTGGCATCGCGCCATTAGTTCGGAAAACTCAAGCGGTCGAAGATTTGAAAACCCCAAAATGTAGAAAGCATTTAAAGTCACTAATAGGTTCGATGCACAGTTTGCATAAATTTTTTCCAAAACTCGCTGAAGTAAGCGCACTATTAAGACAGTTACTCAGTCAGAACAACGATTTTGTCTGGACGCCGAATTGCGAAAACGCGTTTCAACAATTGAAATCTCTAGTGAAAAACATGGTAGAGCTTAGACATTTCGATATTCTTCGTGAAACTAGGATAATTTGCGATGCTAGTCACGGTGGCCTAGGGGCCGTGTTAGAACAGTACAGCGCCTCCAGTTGGCACCCAATTTCGTTTGCGTCACGCTATCTTAATCCGGCCGAGAAAAAGTATTCTACAAACGAATTAGAATTACCCGCGGTTGTGCGGACTACGGAACGCTTTCGGAATTATATCTGTGGACGTTATTTTACAGTTATATCAGATCACAAGGCGTTACTTAAACTATTAAATTCTTCACCAAAAGGAAATAAAACCTTTTTTAGCCAGTTAAATCGGTGGTACGATCGTTTAGTTCCATATGATTTTAAACTTGAACGTGGACATCGGTCAAAAATGGGAATGGCAGACTATTTGTCTCGCTTTCGATCTGCAGCGGCGCCCGAGACAAGCCATTACGATGACAGTTTTACAGTAGCGAAAATAAAAAATGATAAAAGAAGCATTGGAACCTAAGGACCAGTTAAAGCCTGGGGGTCAAAAAATGAATCAAATTGGAAAAAATCCGACGTTAGAGGGCGAACGATCATGTTTCTACTCAAAAAGAAAAGTTGCATCTAATGAAATTAACAGAAAAGCAGAATATTCAAATATTGACCGTGAGAACACGCGCTTACTAGAGCGCGTGGTTTTATGCAACCGACGGTTAGCCAATCAGAATCGAGATATTTGCATACCGGCGGAAATATAAAAATTCCGAAACAACAAAATCAGACGTTGTTCTCAGTACGTAAAATCAAATTGTGGTTGTTATTTGAAAGAAAAAATCACGGAAAATTTGTCATCTACGAATTACCCAGAGAAAAGCAATCCGAAAACACCTTCCGCTATTGTTAATACCTCCACTCATTCCGGAAATGTAAATCTCAATGTAGTTTTATATAGATTTAACCAGCCGCCGAGTTTAAGCTCAGATTCTGATATAAAGATAATAGCTCCAGATAAAGTTATTCCGAAAACGACTAATTCGAAAAAACTAAACACAGTTATTTCAACCCCCCATCAGTTCCCCGGATTATCCTATCCCCTTGTGCAAAGCGATAAATGGTTTTATTCAATAGTGCCTACTGATAGTCGAGTAGTTAAAAAAATTGATTATCCTGAGATTCTGAATTTGAAATTAGTTGAAGCTAACTTGGAAAAGCACCCGATATTGAAAACAATCCGCGACGCGATACGAAACAAGGACCCACGCACCAAGGACATTAATACTAGATTGGCGCAAAATTACGCTCAACATTACAACAATTTTGCTGTGCGCGAAAACTGCTTGTGGATGGATGGTCGGCTGGCCATACCGAAGGATATGTCGTCAGCAGTGTTAAACCGATTGCATCACAACCATCATGGGCGGGACAAAAGGTTCGCGGCGGCGAAGGACGTCTGGATACCGCTCATGCAGGGGAACCTTGCGGCCACAGCCAAGTTTTGTAAAAGCTGCCTAGAAGCAGGTAAAAACCTTAAACCGGACATTCCAAAAAATGATATGGGGGAAACATATGTACCCAGGGAACCTAATGATCTGGTTTAATTAGATTTCTGGGGTCCTGTACTTTATGTAAAGGGTCGGAAGAAATATGTTCTAGTAGCAGTAGATAAGTTCTCACATTGGCCGTCGGCTTATGTCTGTTCAAGTAACAAGTCTAAAAACGTATTGAAATTCCTAAGGAAATACATAAACACACATGGGCACCTAAGGAAATTACATATGGATCAGGCCACTGGGTTCTTCTCGAATGACATACAAAACTTTTGTAATTATGAGGGCATTGAACTTATAAAATTTCCAGTTAAGGACCACCGCGCTACGGGAATGGTCGAAAGTACCATTGGCATTGGCTCGATAAAAAATTACGTTTTAACATATCTTCAGGAAAATAAGAACTAAAAATTTGGATTGATGATATCCCGTGCACTGAGCGCTTTACGATTTGTGCCGCACTCTAAAACTAAGCTAACGCCATTTGAGGCCTATCATGGAAGAGAAGCAAATACCGCTTTTCAAAATTTGACGAAAAAGCCATCATTGAAAAACCTAAATTGGAGAAATGTCATTAGCCTGAAATTATCTTGCTTAGACAAGGCAAGTGGTCCAGCCGAATTGGAACTGAATCTCGATTGGGAGAAACGTAGCGATCTCGTGTACGCCCCGGAAAGCCGCAAAACACCAAGGGTTTTGGAGGAGAACGATCTGATTGAAACGGACGTGGACCCTAAAGTCAAAGAAGTGGATCCCAAGGCTCAAGAGTTGCCTAAGGCACCAGAGTGGTTCAAGCGACATAAAACCAGTACCACGACGGTATATCAGAGGACCGGGAAAACGGATCCAAAGGACCCAAGAAGGTATAAACGTTTATCATTAAAAATTGAAAAATTGACAAAACATACGGTGCAATAGAAAAAAAGGATCGTTACTAAGGCGAAGTGGTGTTTCATTTAGATCGGCGGCTGAAGAAAGCCGAATTGAGAAGGGGACCGACGCTAACACCCCGGGTCCAAGCAAGCCTACGGGGCATAAGAGGCAAGCGGAAAAGTTGAAAGGGGACCATTTAGAAATGGAACGAGTGCGAAAAACCAATGAGAATCGGAAAACGAAGAAAAGTCAGATAGTCGAGAGCCGCGAAGACGAGAGTGACGAAGAGGAGGAGAGCAAATGGGCAGTCGTGGGGCGCGAGAGCGAAGCCGCGAAAACTGCAGCGAGCCGGGCGAACGAACCGTCGGGAACCGTCGGGAACCGTTAAAGGAAAACACCGAAAACCGTCGGTAATAAGAGAAAGCTGAGCGAGGAGGCAACGCGCAGATCAACGCGACAACGGAGAGGAGTCGACAAAAACGATGGAGTGATGATTCACCGGATCGAACACAAATGAGAAAAACAAAACTTTGGGAGAGGTTTGGCAAGCATGCCTAAAAACTCAAGTTGAAACTAAAACTGTTCAGTAAAACTAGGGAGAAATTTATGAGTTGATAAATTTTCCATCTACAATCTAAAATTTATTTGTGCTTGCCCGAATGAGATAGGGACCAGTTTGAGTTTATGTAAGTTATATGAGTTTGTTTCTTTCTGTCTGGAGACCTGCAGTCGTGACCTTGCGATATCTATTGTCCGGTACGAGCTAAAACAGAAAGGTGCAGTAAGATTTAGATTTGATACCTTACAGTTGCTTTGCAATTAAAGTTAGACGACTATTCTTTTCATTATTATACATTTCGCAACTTCAACACTTCTTTGGCACTCAAAAGTTTCTAGAAAACGCTGAGAATAACTAATTAAAAAAATTCTGACATTCTATTCGATCATATAGTTTTTTAAGAATGTAGTCCTAAAAATAACTGCATCTTAAAAGTCAACCCATTTTTCTATAAAAACAACTAGACATTGTGTATTTGAAAGTTTCAAGCGGCAAGGAGTTTGATTTTTTTAGTTTAATTTCTAGAGACGGTTTCATTCTATTTTTCGTATTTTTGGTTTTTGCAATTTATTTTTTTTTGCGATTCTGAGCGTGAATATAAGTGTGCTGAAAAATTCAGGAAATTTTCGTTTTTTGTTGACTTCTAACAAAAAACCATTAAAAATAGCTGTAACATTTGGTTTTCCTCTTTGATATCCGAACATCAGAATTCATCACAAATGTGTATCTTCTTTTGCTGATTTTGTTGAGTTTAACGACACTTTTCACGGTTCCTTTTGGTTGATTTGCTGTTGGTGTGCTTCTGTTTTCGAAATACAGCTTCGGGTTGGTGAAAACGATTTTCTGGAAAAACTTTTTTTGCCCGATCGACCTCCTTTCATTGAACAATTTCGCCGATTTGATAACAGTAAACTGTAAGGCTGGTTCGTATAACCTAACAAAATTACAAATCTGAAATTTCGATCGCCTTTTGATTCCTTGACCAAATAACTTAGTGTAAAATTATTATCAGCTAGTGAAGTTATGAGATAGTGGTTATAATTTATGCATTTTGAACAAAAATTCCAAAACAAAAAATTTAATTTTTTTCCATTAAATCTCCTGCATATACGTAATTACCGGTTCGAAATTATTTTAGAGACAGTTATCAGTAAAACAAAACTAACTATAAAGTTCGTTACATTAGCAAACACATGTGACAAAACGAGTCGTTTAGCCTACGCGTTTCTGTTATTGTACTCTGTGACAGTGGGGAACTTTATTAGAAAAATTAAATATAAACATGCAAAAAAATTTGGAAACTTTTTGTGGGAAAAGTTTCTACCTCCCTGTTTTTCTGTAAGAACAACTTTCATAATAAAAAAATCCCTATCTTGTAACATTTTCGGAGCATACTTTTAAAAGAAGTGGTAAGATTCTTATGAAAAAAATTCTAAAAAAGCAACTTTTGGTCCAGCCGGGTTAATTTAACTTTCAAAATTTAATTATGCTGAAACAATTAATCTTTCAAGTTTATTTCGCAGCGAATTTTAGGAATCTTCTCATACGCAATTCACAATGCTTATGATTAGTTTTTTTATATCTTTCTGCTTATTTGGAGCGGTGAAATTTAATTTTCGTTTTGACGAGTATTTTCTGCAACAACCAATATAAAGAAACTCAATGGGCTTTCGACTAGTTTTTGACTAGTTTTATTCCTCCAAATGAAATCCCTGTAAACTTAGGTATTTTCCTGTTAAATTTCTTCTTTTAGAATACTTGTGTAGTGCACAGTTTAAGTAGATATGTAAAATTTCTATTAAAATATCTATAAGAACATTTTTTCAATTAGAATCAATACTTGAGAAAGTAAAATGCATTTGAAAGACTTCATAGAGAAATATTTTAAAATAATTTCAGTTACTTATTAAGTTTTTCAAAATGCTTATTGCAATGTAACCGATGCAGCTTATAGTTTTGTTTATATGCAGACTACTTTCGCTCACAGATGGGAAATATATTTTTTATTTTGATTTGCAAAATAGAGATCCATTGCAGTAGAGACCGTAGCCTTGTACAATATCGCAAATCTTATTCAAAGTTGGGACAATCAAAGTTAAACATAAAAATAAAAGGTAAATAAACATAAAAAAGTATATTATTTGTCTTTCGTTTCATGAATAAGGCTTGCATGGTGGCACACTTTTTTTAATCAGTGGAAAAACGTTGTTTCAGAATGCTGAAATTCGAAATATTTTGTGTAAGTAGCTCAATTGGATATATCGAGTTTCCAGTCGATAGATTATCCGATACTTATAAGCGATACGAAACCAATTGTGATTAAACAGCTACTGCCTGTTGCCAATGAAGTAATTGTCGTCACCCTCAAAGGCGTTAAGAAATTTTTTTAAATTGTTTTTCGAGTAATCCGGGTTAAAGTTTATGGGTCAAAAAATGTTATAAAAAGCGTTATTGTTGGAGCAAAAAAATCATTAAATATTTTTTGTTTTCCTGTTACCCAGGCTATATTTACTATTTTTTAAAGTCACTGGGAACTGTAAGAATTGGATCTACCAGATTTGTGCCAGTTCTATTTTATTAGGTTTGAGTTCCCACTAGAACAAAATGATAACTTACTCGCAAAAAAAGGAGAACTAAGCGTGAGCAACCGAGGAGATATTTCATTGAAAAAAAAAAACTAGGTTCACCCAAATGAAAAAATATTCACCCATTTTCGCTCGCAACATTTGAAATTATCCAAAATTTGGAGATTTC
This sequence comes from Symsagittifera roscoffensis, assembly GCF_963678635.1. Lineage (NCBI taxonomy): Eukaryota > Metazoa > Xenacoelomorpha > Acoela > Convolutidae > Symsagittifera > Symsagittifera roscoffensis. Next base: position 83,865,401 of record NC_087063.1, read on the forward strand.
GCGAAAAAAAAGTTTGCCTCACTTTCAGGCGCGGATCTAGGAATTTCTCGGGGGGGGGGGGCGGATTTTCAAAAAAAAAATTTTTCGAGGTCGACCAAATTGATTTTCTGAGCTCTCTCAAAACACTATAAAGACCGTAACTTGACCAAATTTTCTGCGCCGCAGACAATTTTTAGAAACCCCCCCCCCCCCCGAAATCCGCTACTGCTCACTGCTCACTTCGGTTTATGTTCTGGCCTGGAAAGGCTCAGTGACTTTCATTTTCTACTTGAACATAATCAAACCTCACACATCCGAAACATGTATAAATTTCAAAATGCAAATTCAATAGGTACAAACAGTCATTGATATGAAGAAGAGGTTACAATTGCATTATATTCAGACGATTGGCAAATTTTATTGCAATTTTTTTGGTGAGTTTTTAATTTAGAGTGTGATTCAGCAATGATATTTTTGCGAGTAGTCTCGTTTTAGGCTATTTTTGACCTTTTCTGGCTTTTTCCCATATTAACATGAGAAACCGAAAGATATGAACAGCCTGAATCGTTATTCCTACTCGAATGATTGAAACTTTGTGCTGTTGGCCAATTATTCGTTTTTACTTGAAAACGTATTCGATGACATGTGTCGGTACTGCTCGTTTAGTGTCAAATATGAGCAACTCTTGACATTTTCCGCCGGCATTAGTATCTGAAGAGAAAGAAGAAGAAGAAGCTGCTTGATCTCTCCTGGGAGATCCCCCCAAAGTGCCACTTAGACGTCCAGGAGTCCAGAGCGAGTCAAAGTTGTCTCCCGCACTTCTTCTGTTCGAGTCCGCTTTCAAAGTAGACGTTTGAACTCCTAAAATGGCTCTTTTTTCAATATTTTTTTAATCAAAACTATCCCTTTCTTAATAGACACAGTTAGAAAACTAAGTTTCACAGAATGTTTCGATCGATATATATAACTTTGTAAGCAAAACTGAAAGACAAAAAACAAATTTCCAGAAAAATTTTTTTTTCTGATTTTTTAAATATTTTTTTGCTTTACTTAGCCATAAAACGTGGCTAATATTTGAGACAAAAAAAGATTCACAAGTTAATGTAAGAAAAAAGAGCCCCTTGCCGGTTTTCACTGAAGCTACTACAATTGCGTTCAGCTTCGAGAATTTCACGGCCACTTCGGCGAAACGAGAAAAGTAGAGTCCGATTCCATAGTCGCCATAAGTGAAATTGAAGTTCGAAAATTTCCCCCTGTCCCGAATGCCTTTGATGTCTGACACCGACAAGATAGAGCCGCTGTAAAACATAGGAGTCCATTCTTCCTCATCATCACATGCAAAATAAATTGGGCTCGTCTCTTCTCTCAGAATTCGATGAACATGAACGACTTTGATTTGGTTGAAAAGATGCATGTTTGAGTTTTTCAAACTTAAATTAAACATTTTAATCACTTTTTCGAGGTTCTCTTCCTGTGTTTTATTTGTGATTTCTAGAGAAGCAATTTTTTTGTCTCTAACTGAAACTTCGGGTGGTGAAATTGTTCGGGTTTTGTCCGAAGTTTGGCTGGAAACAGGCGTGACGACTATGTATTCATTTGAGGAGTCGCCTCGATTCGATATTTGAGAACTTCTTTCGTTTCCATATTGCTCCATTTCTTTCAAAACTGTGTCCAAGTTCAACTTTTCAATTTGTGACTCGACCAAACTTACTTCATTCCGTGAGACTTCGTCTAGTTTTGAGGCCGAATTATTTCTAACTTCGTTCGTGTATTGCTGATTTAGTTCGTCGGTTAATAGCTTGATCTTTTTCTGCTGTTCTTTCATTTTTTCTCTTCCAGCTATGATTTCTTTTTTCAATTGAGTGATTAAGGACACTTGCTCTTGATAAAGACTCAACGCATGTCGCTGCCATTTTTCCACTTTTTTCTCGACCACGTTTTCTATATCTTTAATATCCATTTCTTCCAGTTCTTTGGCTTCTGGAATTAGTTTGGGTAGCTTAACCATGACAGTACAGTTGGTCCAAGAGCCTTCGTTTTTAAGTTCGTCGTACTTACTGCAGATCATGGGATCATGAAGGAAGCCTTGCTTCTCGAAGAACTCGATTGCATCATCGTCTGCGAGAACTATCAAAGGGTCCGAACTCCCTGCCAGCTTAATCACAAGCTGGACCAAAAATTGGCCGAGTTTCAATCCCCGCCAACGCCTGCGTACGCTCAGCACTGTAAGATAAGAGATTGATTCGCTGTTTAGAATTCGTTTTTCAAAAGTGATGGAAGCAAAAAGCCGGTTTTCAATTCCAATGTGGTCCAAGTTTAATCCTAGTCGTTTATCTACATTGTGGTTGCGTAACTTTTTCCTCTTATGGACTTGTTCTAGGAACTCGTCCGCTCCAACCATGTATTGTTCTTCGTCGTCACTGCTGTCGCCCTCGTCCTCGTCTGATGTCGTGTCACCCTCTGATTGGCTGTCTTCACTCTCTTCTTCGTCGCTGTACACATTGGAATACTTGCTCTTTCTGCAGTTTGGACACACCTATATGAATTACTCAATTATACAGAAAAGCTGTAGTTGTCTCGAAAAATGGTTCGGTGTGTTCAAAAGGCGTCGCATTAATAATACAACCTCAAGTAAGTTGTTACATGAGTTGAAGTATTCGACTTACGTGTCGACCGAGCCTCTCGAAAACACCGACAGTGTTCAACCCAAATCAGTGGATGAAAACTATTCTTTAGTCGAACACAACGTCGAAACAAATTTGAGCACATTTTGTTTTGGTCGAGTCGGTCTAAAAACTATTTTTCCCGGTTCCCGGTCTAACACAATCGAACACATATTACTCATTTGAGCTAAATTTCATGTTAAAAAAAACAAACTTGCAATTTATGATTACTGTCAAGAGGCTTGAAACAAACATTTATCTTTGCAAGGTCTTTGCAAATCAACCATTGTCACAATTTGCTCCATAAAAAATAGAAGAAATTCGAGACTGATTAGGGCAAACATCATGCTCGGAGGCCCAAAAATCCGAATTTTGAAAAAGAATAGTTTTGTTTTGGGACGAGTTGGTCGTATTATGTCATAATTATGTTGAACAGGGACGTCCACATTTTGGCTCGGTCGAAACATAGTTTGCTTTTTTCGAACAAAAACGCGGTTTTTTGTCGATTTAATCAAAACTTGAGTCGAACATTTTATAAGGCTAGAAGTTACAATGGAAAAGAGCTCAAAAGGACGGCTGTTGTTGCTGATTTTACTTCTTAGTATGATTATGTTCCTTAAATTGCTTGGTTTTATCCCAGAAACTAAGGTGACTGATAAAATGTTTCTTTGTTACGGATAATTCTACTTAGTTACAAATAAGATATGTTTAAAAAGTGAATTAATCTCTAAATTAAAACATTAAAAAGTGAGCGGTCATTCTCTCCGTCGGAGAGAATGAAGATAACAAGGTCAAATCTAAATTAACCAGTTAAGATACTTTAAGACTAATTAAATGAAATAAGACGAATGGTAAGATTCGCAACATTCCCCTTAGTGGGAAAAAAAATTAAAGTACTAAGCGCCATGATACATAACATGTTATCTAACCCTTTTTCTCCCTCTCGAGAAGTCCAACAAGGATTGAAAATTAAATACTGCACGATATAACAAATGAAATTTTAGTGCTCCAAAGGAATGACTGAATTAGAAAGAATGATATAATTCCTAATTCCGGCGGATTATAATCCCTAGTTATAAATAGGTAAACTCTAACTGCGCTGAAACGAAATACTAGTACGATTAAAAATGACTAAATGCGAGTTTTCAAGTTTTTGATTGAGTTTAGCTGTCCCCTTCCATGAATTTTTCTAGCTCGGCGTTAAAAATTTCACTGTCTAAGTCGATGTGGTTGTCGAAACTATTCACCGCATCTCTCAGGGATTCGTCAGTAGAGGCGATGGAGAATTTATCAGGAGATGGAGGGTACGCTGGGCCCGGTGCACGGTCCTCCGGTAGAGTGTCGCAAATGTGGGTCTGGTTATCCGAGGGATTCTCTCTGAAGGTTTGTGTAGGGGAGCCCGAACTGTCACCCTCGTCCAGAGATATAGGGTTATTAGTGGAGCCTGGTTTTCGAACTCGCCTATAATATCTATGTAATATCGCTTACCATAGAATTGTGGGGGACCAACATTTGGACTTGAACGTCTTAATTTAAATTCATTGCCGGTGATAGTAATTTCCTTAGGATGTCTTTCCTCACTAGTTGCAATTTCGTCAGAGGAGTCCTCTATCTCAAAGACTGGAAATTCGACCGGGTTTTCTCCTTCCAATGCTTTTGTTGAATCCGAAGGAGTGTTTGGGCCCTCTGTTGTCGTAGCGGTAGAAGATTCGCCAGGTGGGTGTGAGGTAGTTTGAGGTGCTGGCTTTATACTAATTGGGCATTCCGCTGTATCTGTAGATTGAAGTTGTTCGTCTAAAATCTCAGATTTTATATTAGTTTGATATGTTTGAGGATCTAATGATGGGGTAGATTCTTCGTTAAAAATGAGGTTATCTGAAATGAAGCGTTTTTTATCATTTCTCTGCATGGAAAACCTCCCGCAATCCATTCCCAATCACTAATGTCTGACGTATCCGACGGAATGAACAAGGATTCATCACCTGCTAAGTATCCTGTGTTCGAAGTTGAGGCTTTATTTCGGTTTCGCTTCGATTTATTGAATTTAGTAGGCTGTTTCGTTCCTCTAGATCTGGTGGTGACCGGGGTGAAAGACTCTGTGTGTCGTCCTGTCTTAGTGTCTGGTTTCCGCGTCTTTTTTGTCTTCAATTTGTTTGTCTTTCTTGGACCTACTTGTAAATCACTGTTAGAAAAAGAGGGAAAAGAGATATTTCTTTTGAATGAACGGATTGTAGAGGATTTAGACTTTGGGATGGCGATGTCCGATTTTCTAATGATTTTTCCGTCGGATAGTTCAACCGTGGATTTTGTTGAGTTTATTATTTTCTGACCTAGTTGTTTATAGAAGGGATTTTCATTTATACTTCCGTTGGTTTTTCGTAGTAAATTAGCTTTAAACGGACTGTTTAAGGACACTCGGGAAGATGAAGGTTTTGAGGTTGTAGAAAGGTCTGAGTCGTAACCTTTCTCCAATGGTGACTGGTTCTTTTTCGGTACAAGAAAGTCTTTGTATCCGTCCTCTATCCGATCGTCAGCGTTCCAGTCAAGGGCCCTTTTTCTGCTTAAGATCGACTTGCTTTTGTCTAAAAATCCACCGGATAATTTACTAGATGCCAATTGCTTCCAGATCGTGTTCGGTTTTCTATTAAACGTTGAACGGTGAGCATTTTATTTTTGATTGAAAGGAAGATCGTAAAATCCAAATGATTTTCGAAATGGCAGTTTGTAATGTAGGTTTTTGTTGTTCTAAAGACATTGCTAATAATTTGATTTTTACAGTATGAACAAGTTTTTCTACAAGACCGTTAGAACGATGGTCCCCAACTGTACAAAATATTAATTTGATATTAAGAGAATTACAAAATAATTTAAAATCCTGACTAGTAAAACAGGATGCATGGTCAACACGAATAGAGCTAGGAATCCCAAGGAGATAAACATAATCTTGAAGGAATTCGATTACCGTGTTTGATGACGTTGAAGATGTAATTTTTGCTGATGGGAATTTTGAAAACCGATCTATACATATTAAGATGTATTTATTGTTTCCCCAGTTGTTATCTAATGGGCCGGCAAAATCAAGGTTTAATTCCTCATTAGGTTCAAATAAAGCGGGAAGTTCGCTAATTTGTGTAGTTGGTATGATGCTTTTTATATTCTTACCGGTTTGGTTGCATTGTGTGCAATTAATCCCGTGGAAGTAAGTTTGCCGGTTTATATGTGGCCACCAAATATATTGTGCCAGGTATTTCATACCGAATTGGCCAGGGTGAGATTCATGTAAAGTTTTTAAAACGGCGTTTCTAAGTGTAAACGGAATAACCAATTTTCCATCCATATATAATTGTCCGTCGGATTCATGAAGGTCTTTCGAAAATTGGTGTAAGTAACGGGAATTCGCGTTGATGTTTTCTAGTTTTTTCTGTAAAGCCTTCACAATTGGGTTTAACATCTCCTCATCTTCCGTTAATAAAGCAAACACCTTTGCATTGAATAATGTATTTAAATCCAAAGGTCTTTCAGGTAACTTGAGGTTTTCTCGAAATTTAGTTACTAACTTTTTGTGCTCTGAGGAAATTTGGAAATCAATAGAGACCTGTATCCCGGAAGTGGAAGGATTTACTACAATTTGGTTATTTGACATATTTACACTATTTATAAGTTTGAGATCCGAAGGATTACTAATTAAGCTACTGTTAAGAATTAAAAAACAAATAAAGGCTGAATTTGATAGAAAGATTTTAGTAGAATCGGTGCTTGAGAAATCCGAGGGAATACATTTAGAGTTACAAAATTCTGTTCTATAGTGTTTTTGATTGCAGATTGAGATGAAAGAATTGACGAAATTCAATGCTGTAATTTTTACGTGATTTCGTAATTTCGTGTACTGGGAATTTTCCGAAATTGAATTAATTGAATTACGTAATGGATTTTCATTATCCAAAGGATTGAGTGCATTATATATTTTTTTGGTAGTTGCAACTCCGAATTATTCGTCGTAATGTGATGGGGGAATTGCTTTACCCGAAAGAGTTATTGAAATTAAGTCGGTAAAACCCATATCTTTTCCCGCTAAATGCTTGATAGTAAAATTGAATGGTAGAAGACGATCTACCCATCTTGTCAATCGGCTATGGTACGTTTTATTTCCGTGATTAGGTGACAAAGCGGAAAAAAGAGCTTTGTGGTCGGTAATAATTTCGATTTCGGAGCCGTAGAGATAATTTTTGTAATGTTCCACCGCCCATACAATTCCTAATAACTCTAATTCGTTTGTTGAATATTTGGATTCAAGAGGATTTTAAAATCTTGAAGCAAATGACACTGTTTTCCAAACGTTCTCATGGAGTTGTTCAAGGGATGCACCTAACCCATTATGTGAAGCATCGGTTTTTACTCTCGTGGGCTTTTTTACGTCGAAGTGGGTGTTTTCAGTAAGATTTACTAGTTCTGATTTAATGTTATCGGATGCTTTTGAATGCTTCCAAAGGAAAATTGACTTCTTGTTTAAAAGAAGTCTAAGCGGGCTTCCGAGGGATGCTAAATTTGGTACAAATTTAATGTACTGATTAGTTGACCCGAAGAATGATCTTAATTCTTTTATATTCTTTGGAATTGGAATATCTTTGATTGCCTTGGTTTTATCGAATAGTGGGGCGATTCCGGATTTCGATATTTTAAAGCCGAGCCATTTGATTTCTTTTTGGAAGAACTTGCATTTCGACCATTTAACTGCGAAACTGTAACTATCTAGCGTTGATAAAATTTTATAAACAATTTTCTTGTGATTGTTAAAACTTCCTTTGGAAGCGACTAATATGTCGTCAAGGTAACAATTTGTAAAAGGAATATTTCCCAGAGTTGAGTCGATGACTCTTTGAAACTCGTTTGGCATATCGCCGAGTCCGTAAAAACCGGTTAAAAATTGATAAGTGCCTGTTATATCTCCGCCAACTAGGCTAAAATTGCATTGGCTGCTAGTAAAATTGTCTAGCGAGAGTTGACTATATGCATTCTTTAGGTCTAGATTTGTAAACCATACTTCTCCGGCGGAATTATTTGAAATTTGAGCCGCTACGTTATCCACTAATTCGTGTATATTGGGAATCTGATATTTGTTCTTGTAAATTTGTTTGTTGATAAATTTTGAATCTAGAGCTAGCTTTATCGATTTGTCTTTTTTACAAGTGATAACTATCGGACTAATAAATCTATCCTCGTCACAGTTTTCTAATTTTTTGATGTGTCCTTTGGATTTAAGTCTGTATAATTCTGATTTTACTGAATCGAGTAAGTGTAAAGGGACCCTCCTGCCTTTTAGTTGAATTGGCTTTAGTGGTTCGTGAAAGTGTGTTATTTTTGTTTGATTTTTTATTTTTCCAATCCGAAGGAATAATTGTTTGAAGGTTTTGGAAATCATTTCTATTTCATTATCTATGTCAAGTGAGGTAACTGAATTGATAGACTTACAAGTTCTCTTGTTTGTGAGTGTTGTGTATTGTTTTTGTGAAACTTCGATTCCGACTTTTGGTAAATTGAAGTTTCCTAAGATGTTTCTTTCATGACCTTGAGTTAAGAAGAAGTGGCATTCCTTGTGAGACCATCCATTTGAAAAAATTGGGACAATTACGTTTCCAGTGATGATTATTGCATTGTTCGTAAATCCGCAATAGAGTTCTTTAGTCGCTTTATCCACTGGATATATTTTCACATAAGGGTCTCGTAACTTCAACTCGTGTAACACATTCTGTTTAAGGAAGCTTACAGGGCTTGCTGAATCCACCTGTATATTGAGAATTACTTGGTTTTCATTTCCTAAGCCGACATTTAGTAGTTTCTTCAGTTCCTTTCCTTGATCGTCGTAGATAGTTGTTACGTTTAATACAGAGTAATCATGGTTATCGCTCTGTCCGGACTCCGACCATGCGTTGATTACTCCACAGCATTCTCTATTAGCGTGGTCGATATGTACATCCGGTTGTTCCGAAGGATAATTATGATCTGTATTATTTACAATTTGACTATCCACAATATTTACATTTTTACGGCGTGATTTACAGAGTCTAGTAAAATGTCCTCGATATTTACAAGTCGTACAAGTCGTACCTTTAGCGGCGCAAACCGCTAGATGTCCTTTTGTAAAATTTCCGCCGCATTTCATTTATGTGTTAGTTCTTTCGATGTTTAGGGTGGGTTCTCTTTTTACATTAAAATGATTAAAAGATTTGTTGGAAAAATATCCGTTGGATTTAAAAGTACTCGTCATTTTGATGTGGTTTGTTATTCCTTTTTCGTCAATCAGGGCTACATTTGAGGCTTCTAGTGGAGGTAGGGTTTCCGTGAGAAGTTTCCGTTGGATGTCCGAGTTCTTCATGTTATTGATAAAAATATCTCGAATCCATTCATCTTCTCCTGTGGGAATGTTACATCTTTTCGCCATTTCTGCAAGTGCCCCCCAAAACTGTTCTAATAATTTTCTGTCCCGCTGTTTTCTGTTTAAAAGCTTGAGTCTTTCGAAGGTTTTGTTTGTCTTTCTCACAAAAGCTACGGACAAATTTTCCCAAAATTCTTTGAAAGAAATTTGTAGAACTTTAACTCTCGTGAACTTTTGGCCGAATATTTTCTTTCCTTCGTTTCCGAGGGCTAGATAGAGTATAGATCTGAGTTTTTTGTCCGCCTCTTCAAGTCTCATGCCGATGAATTTCTTGGTTTCTGACTTTATGGAGGCCATTTCTTCATCATCGAATCTCTTTTGTTCTCGAATATTCCTCTCGATCCTAGTCGTTTATCTACATTGTGGTTGCGTAACTTTTTCCTCTTATGGACTTGTTCTAGGAACTCGTCCGCTCCAACCATGTATTGTTCTTCGTCGTCACTGCTGTCGCCCTCGTCCTCATCTGATGTCGTGACACCCTCTGATTGGCTGTCTTCACTCTCTTCTTCGTCGCTGTACACATTGGAATACTTGCTCTTTCTGCAGTTTGGACACACCTATATGAATTACTCAATTATACAGAAAAGCTGTAGTTGTCTCGAAAAATGGTTCGGTGTGTTCAAAAGGCGTCGCATTAATAATACAGCCTCAAGTAAGTTGTTACATGAGTTGAAGTATTCGACTTACGTGTCGACCGAGCCTCTCGAAAACACCGACAGTGTTCAACCCAAATCAGTGGATGAAAATTATTCTTTAGTCGAACACAACGTCGAAACAAATTTGAGCACATTTTGTTTTGGTCGAGTCGGTCTAAAAACTATTTTTCCCGGTTCCCGGTCTAACACAATCGAACACATATTACTCATTTGAGCTAAATTTCATGTTAAAAAAAACAAACTTGCAATTTATGATTACTGTCAAGAGGCTTGAAACAAACATTTATCTTTGCAAGGTCTTTGCAACTCAACCATTGTCACAATTTGCTCCATAAAAAGTAGAAATTCGAGACTGATTAGGGCAAACATCATGCTCGGAGGCCCAAAAATCCGAATTTTGAAAAAGAATAGTTTTGTTTTGGGACGAGTTGGTCGTATTATGTCATAATTATGTTGAACAGGGACGTCCACATTTTGGCTCGGTCGAAACATAGTTTGCTTTTTTCGAACAAAAACGCGGTTTTTTGTCGATTTAATCAAAACTTGAGTCGAACATTTTATAAGGCTAGAAGTTACAATGGAAAAGAGCTCAAAAGGACGGCTGTTGTTGCTGATTTTACTTCTTAGTATGATTATGTTCCTTAAATTGCTTGGTTTTATCCCAGAAACTAAGGTAACTGATAAAATGTTTCTTTGTTACGGATAATTCTACTTAGTTACAAATAAGATATGTTTAAAAAGTGAATTAATCTCTAAATTAAAAAATTAAAAAGTGAGCGGTCATTCTCTCCGTCGGAGAGAATGAAGATAACAAGGTCAAATCTAAATTAACCAGTTAAGATACTTTAAGACTAATTAAATGAAATAAGACGAATGGTAAGATTCGCAACAGTGACATACCTGTTGAGCGGCCTCTTCCTCCTCTTCCGTGTATTCTACTTGGTGCCATCCGCTGCCACATCCATCCACTTTTGGAACCTCAGTACTTTCATCTTTTCTTCGACTGTCCGCATCATCTGGGATCGCCTCTGGATGTTGACTACTCCTCGAACTACCAGCGACTGTCAGTGGATCCCTGTCTCCTTCTGCATTATCTTTTTGCCGAATCCGAGTTTTGGAATCTCCAGGTCCGGGATTCGATCTTTCTACGGTAGCACTAAAAAAGCCGGCCTGCAAACCTGTGTCACCCTTAGCTCCTCCGATGTTTGCACCATTCGACAAGTCCACAGAGTAGTCACTGTCGACTCCCATAGCGGTGGAGAAGGGACTGGCGACAGACGAGGAGCTGCAGACGGTGTTGGACTCCCCCAGAGTGATGTGTTCGAGGCGGCTGCGGGCTCCATAGCGGAAACAGACGTCCTCAAGTGCCTCTTCTGGCGACATCACTAACATCAGAGTCCTAGCAAAAAATAGAAAACAAGTACAAGTTGTCTCACCTATTCATTGTCTAATTCATCAATTTATGTCTAATTCATTTACTTCTCTAATTCACCAATGTATGTCTAATTCATTCATTTGTCTATTTTCCAACTTTCCCACCCATATTGACCAACTAGATATTGAAATCGATTTGTAAGAAGATAAGATACTGCAAAGAAATTAATTTACGATAGCCCATTTAGATACGTAAATCGATTTAGAATGGATTAAATGGATTTTTAAGGTCGATGAAAAATCGATTTAAATCGATTCAAATGGATTTTTACAGGGTAGTGAAAAGTATCAAAATCTCAACAAAATCGATTTAAATCATTTTTTGGGATCAAAAAAGATCAAACTATTAGCCTAAAAAGTCCATTTTAAATCGATTAAATTCAAATTTTAAGTTTTTTAAAGTCAGTTATTATAATTTTTCGCGTTATCCAATGGTACTGGAAATTGACATTTAGTCTATTTGCCACATCTTATGCATTTTGCATGCAACTCAAATTAGTGCAACTTAAATGAATGGATACACCGTAAAATAGATGTTTTTATCTATAACTAGTTGGGGGAAACGGTAAAAGCTTAATTTTTATGCCCTCGACACTTGCCAGCGATATAGTTGAAGGCAACTTTGTTTAACAACACTGAAATTAATCATTTCATTCTTAGTTGAGAAAAATAATTAAAAATTATTACTTAGTAATTTAGACAAAAAAAACACTTCAGAAAAAAACAACAAGATATTTAGCCATGTTAAACTAGAGCGCTTAGAAGAAGTGAACCATCACTTTTAATGTCATCAAAATTCTGAAAAGCCCTAAAGATAAACACATTTTTGGATTTAGGCGTATGTTCTCCGAACAAAATCATGTTTTTTCTTCGAGAATCATGTAATAAAACCTCGTATGCGGGGCTCAATCAAAAATCGCACTGAAGCTCATTTACTCATAATTAAAACTGCATTGAAAAAATGTTTGATTTTCCAGCACTTTGCAGCTCATAGAAATTTTTCATTCTGAGAACCTTATGCAAGCTATAATGGCTAATAAAAATTACAGTAAAACATGATGAAAAAATGTGTTCAGAATATTTCATTTGTTTAATAAACGAAAACAACAAATTGAAGAAAAATTAAAGTTCAGAAAAATTCATATGAAAAAATATCTCCATAGAATTGCACCAATAAAATATAAGCCCCTTGTTTCTTAATTTTCCATTCTCAATGTGCAATTTCCTCGACCACGTTTTAAAATACGAGCGCAACTTTATGAAAAAATTGGAATAGTCCTGAAAATCTTCAGAAGATGCCACTCGAAGAGAAAAATCGCCAACTCAGTAGAAAAACCTTGATCGCTCGAAACAAAATGAATCAAGTTGGCCTTTTTTACGCCCCTTTCAATTTTTTTGAGGTTACTGAGGCTTTCTGAACAGTTTATTTCAGTTTCAGTTTTCTGAACAGACCAGCTCGTTTTTTGTTTGCTGATACCATTGTTTAATGATCTATGAATACATTTTGTCAGGGTGAACAAACCGACCTTCGGAAGCACTTTTTGTTCCGACCATTGAAAATGGGGAAGAAATTTGTACCCGGGTGTGTTTTAGTTTTTTTCATTTTTTCTTTTTTGCTGTGTTTTGCTTTCTACGCAAAATCAGCTACCGCACATAATCATTGGAGCGAGTTGAGTGATGTATCAAAATACAGGCCTTTCATTCGTCGTAATTCGAACAGCATTAGAAACTTTCCAAAAAAATTCTTTGTATCGAGAAAAACAGTTTTGATTTTTTTTTCGTATAACTTTGAGCGGGTAATGCGAGCGAGCAGGCTCACAATAGCTTAATTTTGCTTAACTTAAGCCGTAAAAGTTTTTATTTTATTTTTTGGAGTGTTTTGGCGCCAAAAAAAGTCAAAATTTCAAAAAAAAAATTGCAAAAAAATTGAAAAAAAATTTTGAAAATTTTAAAAAATATTTTAATGATTTTTTTTATTTTTCTAGTCATTTGTTACAAAAACTGTTATTCGTTTTGCTTATTTTGCTATGAATTTTGAAGTTACAATTTTATTTCAGATCTTTTATCACACCACGCAGAAAAAGCCACACATAATTCAATTTTTTTTTCTGTTTTTTTTTAAGACTATGGTCGGTATTTTCTGTGCTATTTGCACAGTAACCGGCTATCCTTGTTTCTTTTATATTTTTATTGCAAAAAGGCTCTTTTTTTCCGTTTCGCCAAAAGCGTCAATTACGTCGAAATGTGTTTATCATGGCCTAATTAGTCAGTATGCCACTTTCTGTAATAATCGGACAATATGAGCAGTAAGTTTATCAGGAAAATTTTGCAGGCTAGGAAAAAATAAAAAATCCGCAAATTTTTCTAAGAATCGAACAATGTGAATAGAAATTGCTTGTGAACAATGTGAACAAAAATTACGAAAAAGTTGGCGGGGGGAAGGAAAAAGGCCCACGAAAAACAACGAAGTTCAGTCTGATTTCGTTGGGTTGGACATTTGCCCAAATTTTTTCTTTTCTTATCGGACTTCAAATTGGATTTTCTGAAGCTGCGGTTTGGTATTACAAATATCTGTTCAAAATCTGTGCACTATCTGGTCCCCTTGTCTCAAAATTGACACGTGAGTTTATTACGATCTCGCATAGTCTATGTATGCAACCTCGTTATATCAAAACTAGCACCCAAAAAATGGTGTTAGTTTGTTGGAGGGGAAGAGAGAGAAGGAATGGTAGAAAAGTCGGTATTTTACACTCCCCCCCCCCCCCCCCCCCCCCACCGACCCACCTTAGCCAATATCGGCTCATATTTTTCTATTTTATGTGCTATTACGGCTAAATGCGTGATGTTAAGTTGTCAAGAATGAAGATCAAATCTGTTCAAAGTTTTTAGTTTGTTCACCATCCCAAGTTTCATTGCATTCTGACAACCATAAATAAGCTTTTCAAAAATGAATTTGAAAGGGGGAACTGGAAAAGAGCCCTGGAAATGAGCAGGAACAGTATAGTTTTGTTCACCTGGCTCCCTTGGAACAGACAGTGGAGTAGAGTAGTTCTGGGGTGATGTTGGGCAGACATGTGTTGTACAGTGCGACCAGGGCGTGTAGAGTGTCCCTCCATTCTGACACGCTACTCTTGCTCCCAACTGCTCCAGATGCACCTTCTGCTGGTCTGTAAAATACATTTTTGGGCTCTATTTCCTGTTTTTACAAATCAATCGAGCAGAAAATGTTGTCACAGTTGAAAGAGTATAGTCATGCCAAATACTCAAAATTATTGAGAATCATAAGATGTTAGGATAGTTCTCAATCAGCAATGTGCCGGAAGGGGAGGGGGAGGGGGCTCTTTTTCACTTTCCCCTCACCTGTCAAAATTTCTATTTTTATATTTGTTTTAGGTGTGATCATCGCTATAAACCGCCCCCTCCATTAATTTCGGTTGCCAAATTTTTCAGCTGGCCAACATTATAAGATTTCTAAATATAATTAAATTTGAGGGGGCTCCAAAACGTCATTTTTTTGCTTATTGTTTCAAAAACAGTGTCCTAATAGTATTTTTGGAGAGCCCTGAAAATCAAATTGTTCGACCCAAAAAAACCAACCGTAGAATAATTTCTGCTCACGCCACTATTCTAAATAAAACCAATATAACCGTTACAGAAAGGATAACCGTGATTTTTTTTCGGCGAAATAAATATATGCAACTTTAAAATATCTGTTTTCTCTTTAGGCAAGATTTATTTTGATTGAAAAAAAAAGTTTTTTAATGTAAACAGGATTTCTTCAAACATTTCTTTCCACCACTATGGTTCCCAATAAAGAATAACCACTAAAGAGTGCGCTTTTTCTTATTCTTTACGAGTTACGATTTTGAAACCTTTCGCATTAAGGCTCATCCATTTTTGAAAGGGGTTTGTGATCTATTTATAGACATTCATAAAACCTAGTAGTAGACATGGAAAAAAGAACGAAAACTACCTGAATTTGGATGAACGCAGCACTCTTCTGAAATCGACCGACACACATTCCGCAACTGTTTCTCTCCCACTGCCCCTGTGTTTAAATGTATGACACCCCAAACTGTCGACGCCAGGAACACTCAAAACTGCCCCCATTTCAAGATAATCGAATCAACGTTAAAAGTCAATTAATAAACAAGAAAACTCAATTGAAAAACAACCAGAAAAAGTTAACGTCATTTTTCACAAATGAAGGTTAATATTTTGGATTAAACACTAAAGATACACACAAGATGCACAAAACTAACCACGTAGAACAAAAAACATACAGGTGATCAGTTTATATGTGGCTCAAATATATATTTTTGCAAAAACAGCATATGTATAAAGTGACGTGAAAACACATACGTTGTGTGTCAGCGCTTTAAAAATAAAAACGCACGTGTGAACTTCAAATGTGTCGTGAGCTAAATCATATCAATAAAGACATTTTTGTTATTGGGGTTAAACATTTCTTTCCACAAGAAGGCTCTTTTTCCTCCACCCCCTTTCCACTTCACACAGCATCATTTGGCTCTTTTTCCTTTTCCCCCCACCTGCAAATTTTTACATGTAAATTTGTTGACCACATTGTCCGATTGTTATGAAAATTTACATACAGACTAATAAAGCCACGACAAACATATTTGGTCTTCATACTCAACCTCGTAAAACCACTCGTTATACACTAATAAATTGAAGCTCGTGTGAGGTGGGGGGAAAAAGGAAAAAGAGCCCCAAAATTGTTTAGAAACATTCGAAACAGGCAGAACAAATTGGGGCTCTATTTTCTTGCCCCCCCCCAACACCTGCAAAGTTTTCAGAGTAATTTTTCTGTTCAAATTGTTGGATTGTTATGAAATTTTGCAAACGGACTAAGGCTATGACAAACATATTTAGTCTTCTTAATTAACCTTGTAAAACTACTCGTTACACCATAAAATCGATGCTTATGTGAGGGAAGAGGGAGGAAAAGGAGCCCAAATTGCAACTTATAGGCAAATTGTGGGTTCTTTCCCAATATAACCCCCCCCCCCCCCCCCAACGTTCCGAACGATAAATCATACTTACAATTTTGTGGATCCGATAACTGGGGCTCATACCCAAACAATTGAAAGTCTTTGGCGAGACGCAAAGGCAAAAAAAAAAACAAAAAAATGTACGGAACAGAAAGAAGTATGATTGTTTCATACCTAGCGAAATTCTTGTTTCACAAATATTGCAAAAACAAAAAATTGGAAGTGTTCCAAAAATAATGAGAAATATTGGTCAATTCCACAAACATATTAGTGATGCGGATATGTAATCAAAAATTATTTGATCTACCTATTAGTATAATTAGAAACCTTTGGGGGCTATAATAGGAAAGGATGGGGGGTCTATAATAGGAAAGGTTTGGGGGGCTATAATTTTTTTGATACTAGGCTGGGGGGCTATAATGGGAAAGACCAAAACTGTGAACCCTTTTAATTGTCTTTTAAGCAAAATTTCTCAACTTTCCTTCATATTCAAACTTTGTTTAAGAAGAATTACTGGCTCTTTTCCTTTTTCGCCCCACATTTAAAAATAGTTTTGGAAAAAACCATTTTCACCTAAAGTCATAAAGCAACTTTAATTTCACGCGGTCATAATGTGAGCTGAAATAACACATGAAGCAACTTTAAAAAATGGAAAATATGAAGTGAGAGTGCAAAAGAGCCAAACTACAGAACATTTGCTTGATGCGATAAAATCAACGTTTCCGCACACTTTTATTCTTCATACGTTGTAACAAACAAGACGCTCGTATATCAGAGCAAAGCCCTGAATTTCCGACTGTCCTTTAATTAACTAGCCTTAATTCAATTTGGAACAATTTTGCTGTGCGGGATAATTCACCACGCATAAATAATTCGCGTTACGCTCGCAGCATTATGAATAAACTCTTCAAAGAGCGCATAATTTATTCCACAACATGGCCAATTTGGCAATTTTAATTCCCTAGAACTCTACAAAAACATTGAAGGTAAAATATCTTCTTACACTTGAACTCAAGAAGTCGATATTTTCAACGGGGTTTAAAAAATTTTTGTTGAAAACTAGTATTTCGATCGGCGAAAATTGACTGAATAAATAAAAAAAACACCGAGCATAAATATTCCGTTGTTTTTTTTGAAAATCGGAACAAAAACAACGGGTTTAGTCTAGACACGGTTGTTCCAGTTTCTTACCCAATGAAAATTATAATTCATTAAGGCGTGCTATTAAAACTTTTGGCTCTTTTCTACTCATCCCACCTTTCAAAATATATCAAGTTCTATGTTTGTGTTAGGTTTTTTTGTGGCTAAATGCGTGATATTACGGAAAAACCAAACGTTTAATTTGCTAACTATGCATACTGATGGGTTCACGTAAGTGTTAGTTGATGAAGACAATCGCCGAAAAGAGTAATAATACAAGTTGTGGAATGAAGACAAAAGATGAGCCCTTTTGCAACCCCTTTCCTCAACACGACTTTTGACTTTCAATTTTTTTTTCCACTTTTTTCATAATAAATACTTATAAATACTTATAATCAAAAAATACTTTTTTAATTCTACACAATCTTCCTTCCCCTATGGTACCTACTTAAGAATCTCCACCCTATAAATAAACACAGTAAAATAGCACTGAGCTTTCTATTGAGAAATCTAATTTTCCTGCATTCTGATTGGTCCAAAAAATCGACCAATTTGATCTACTTCACAATCTCAACCCTTTCTTAAGGGGGGGGGGGGGTTGTTAAGTAAGTGGACCCAAAAAACTGCTAGTAAGAAATCGCAGCTGGGCCGAAAAAACGAAAAAAGCATAACGTTTTAAGGTGAATATGATTGTTGTTGCGGGAGCCTAAAATTGAAAAATCATCAGTGTAGAAGAATAGTATTCGAAAGAATGACTTCATAAATGAGGTCGAGTTGTTTTTTGTTTTTAGGCAAGTTTCGACTTTCAACAAAATTTGACGGAATTAATCAAAAATTCCTGAAAAACTTTGATGCCTCAAAATTCAAAAAAAATATTGAATTGTAGTTAGGGTTTAAAAAAATTGAATTTGGCCAAAAAACGATAATTATTGCGCGCAAAGTTTTCAACTGTCTTTTAACGTGTAAGCGGCCAAAAAACGAACAACTGATGCGCGCAAAATTTTCAGTTTTTGTTAACGTGTAAGTTTGCAGGCAGTTAGTGTGTAAGCGGCGTAATAATCTGACTATGACTCAAATGAAAAAAAGTTTGAGGCAAACTGTTTGCTCTCATTAAAATGTTGCCGGACGCAAAACCCGGCACTCTGTAATTTACATGAGCAATGATACGAGTAATTTTTTTAACAAGAGATTTATTTCTTTCTAACCTCGTAAAGGAATAGTGGTTTGGCTTTTCATAGCTAGTTTTCGTGTTACTGTTCCGACTTTCAATTAAAGTTAGGAATATAAATATCTCGCCATTAGAAAGATTTATTCTTGCCAAAATAAGCTTGTTTTTTTGTCGGTTGATTGGCTTCACAAGTTGATATGTTTGAAATGAGACAATTTGAAAATGTGCAAAATTGCAACACATTTGAACTCTGTGATTGAAGAAAAATTGAAAAATTGAAAAATCTTCAGAAATGTTGCAATATCTTTGCTTGCAAAACGGAGGGATTTTATAAAACTGCCTGCAAGTTATTGATCCATGGCTACAAAATGGGAATATTTTTCACCCGTGAATTTTTTGTTTTTCACCTGTTAATTTCAATGTGAATAATGATTGTTGTTTCTTAAAGTAAAAAATCTACTGTGTAGAAAAATCGTATACAAAAAACAACATAATAATTGAGGTCGAGAGTTGTGTTTGTTTTTAGGCAAGTTCCGACTTCCAAGGAATTTTGACGGGGTCGAAAATAAAATGAGAAAAAAATTTGTTTCGTTTTTTTTTCCAGCATCGACGCTTCAAAAACTAAAGGATAGTCAAACCTTGTCCCGAAGTTGAGTATAGCCTCGATAAAGAATTCTTTGTTGTTTGAGGTTTGAACACTGTCATCTAGTGTTGCTCACAGTTTTGATCAAAATGTCTAATAGCGCAGACTTTGCACACTAACATTCGAGCTGCATGAGCTCATCGATTTACGCATTTGTACTAATTTATTTGATCTCCAACAATAATCAAATTCAAAACATGTCCAAACATTTTGGTCGAGAAAAGCGAAACATATCTAAAAACGGTCGAACCAAATCGAGCCTGTTTTTTTTGCGTCGAAAATTTTGAATAATAACAAAATTCGGTCGAGAAAGTCGAAACAAACCTTTTTTATGGTCCAGACAGCCGAAACATACAAATTTTTGCTGAAAAAGTTGAAATAAAAATTGGCACCTCGGCACAAAATGCAATGCAGTCTTCACTGATATCACTAATTTGACAAGTTAATTGGACTTTTTTAAAAAAAAAGGATTGTCAATTATAAGTTCAGAAACATTTTTTTTTGTTCCTGCTTGCTAACTGTAGCAATAACTGTAGCTGAAACAATTTCTTTTTTCTAGTTTTCCCCCTTTGAACCATTCATGGACCGGAAAAAATCATGGACCAAAAAATAACACGGCAAATATGAAGAATGAGCATAACTTCATAAGAGGCGGTGCGAGACTGAATAGCAACAGATTAGATGCTTATCCATTTTCATTTCTTTTCACAGAATAAGCTTCAAAAATTTCATGTTTGTAAAGTAACAACATTTAGGGCAAGATCAATTGACAAGATGATTTGATCCAGTATGTTTTGAAGAGTATGAAGAATGATCACACTAGTAGCAAAATTTCGCTCTCAAAGATTTCATCATTGAAAGCTCTCAGCGTTGATAGCGCGATGGTAAAAGGGTTGGCTTTAAAGCTAAGAAATATCAGCTCAAATTTTTCCTGTTTTTGTTACATGCAAATTAATTCTTCCTGTTTTTATCACATCCAAAAAAATTCTTCCTGTTTTTGTCGCTTCAATAACTGTTGATGAAAGTCGAAACCTTGTCCAGAGAGTCAACATCGACCCGCTTTGGCAATATTCGCTGTTTGAGGTTTGAAAACTGATGCTACTCACAGTTTCATCAAAAGCTAGAGTTATTTACTTTTTTGATCAAACTTTCCATTGGTGCAGACTTTGCTCACTAAAATTCGAGCAACCTATTTTCGTCTATGAACCCATCCATCTATGCATTTGTACGGCTTTCCATTGAGCTCTGACTAGAACCATTTCTCATGCAAAAAAGACTTTGGCAGTTTTCCCTTAAACCCTGCAATGCCTGGGAAACTGATACTCACTGTGAGCAACAAAAAATTTTAATAGAAATCAACTTTAGAAATCCTCTGGATTTAATTATGTATTATAATGAGGAATAACAAAAGGAGACCGTTTTTTCACTTATCATATAATGCTTCTCTGTTATGTATCAGATCGTCTTCAACAAGTTCGTTCAGTTGCAAGGAACATAAGTCAGATGAAATGCACTTAGAAAAATCTAATTTCACAAATTATTTTAAATATTGACAAATTTTAAACGGTTTTGACAGTACCTTGAGCTGAGTCTCTTTCTAAGCCAGTTGATTTAAAAACAATTAATTGTGCTTTTAAATGAGCAGACTAAAAAAACAAGACTGCTCGTATCAGGGCGAATCCCTGAAACTGCCTTTTAAGGTTCATGGAGCAGCAATGACATGAGAAAAATAACCTTAACAAAATGAAATGAAAAAATACACAATATAAAGTATAAAGTGATAGATTTCGGTCCTAGTAAAAAATTAAATATGGCAAATAAGCTTCCTTCAACAAATTTGGAACTATTTCTAAGACGAAATAAATCTCCGCTTACGCACTAATAGCGCGAAATATATCGCACGTTAATTGTCCCGAATTGGCCAAAATGGCGATCTTCAAACTCCCATAACTTTACAAAAAAAGTTAAAGATAACAATTTTTTTCAAACTTAAGCTCATAATAACAAAATCTTTTGAATGATATGTCATAGTGATTAAACTAGTTGACTTCTCGTTTAGTTTATGTGCATTATTCTATCTGTCAATCAACCACTCTCTTACAACGGTGCTAGACTTAGTTGAAAGGTACTAACCTTCGGAGCGTTTGCTACCTTCGGTAGCCTCCTATTTCAGTTGTCGCTAATGTTCTTATCAGAAACGGTTGTTAATTAAGATAGGAATTTAACCTTACTACATCATCGTTTCCAACATGGCGCTGCGAGTAAACCAAGGTGGGGGGAAAATCCATTAGGCATCATGTCCTTTTGGCCATCTAAATGCGCGGAGCCACCAATGCAGTGGGAATTCTGGCTGAACAGATTCCAATGGGGAATGGTGGCAAAGCACACAATCAACCCGAAAAACTACTACTACGCATCGAGCCTTACTGCAGCCCAAGTCACCGCTTTGCCAGAGGAAGTTGACGGAAAGAATCGATTGGCATCAGAAGAAATATTAATTTCAAATTTGTATTTTTGTCTGGGGGAGAAGGGGCAGGACGAGTTGACGAATTGCACAAAAGGAGGCCTCATTTGGATTTGACAACTACAAGATACCCGAGGGTGTTGGACGCGATGGAGGGAGAATTTAAGAAGGAAAGGAATGAGACGTATGAAGTATTTCAATTACTGTTACGCAAGCAACGTATCGGCGAGTCACTGGAACAGTTCCATTTTGTTCTTAGCGGGCTAGCAGCCCGGTGTGCGTTCGGAACATTTGAGTCCAGAATACTGCGAGATGTATTTTTTGTAAATATGACAAACAGGGAAGCCCAAAACGAGCTATGTCGCGCAACAAAAACGCCGGAAGAGGCATATCGGATCGCGTATCGTATGAAAAAGGAGATAATTATGCAAGAACATAGCGGCGACGAC
The DNA here is from genome assembly GCF_963678635.1 of Symsagittifera roscoffensis. Classification (NCBI taxonomy): domain Eukaryota; kingdom Metazoa; phylum Xenacoelomorpha; order Acoela; family Convolutidae; genus Symsagittifera; species Symsagittifera roscoffensis. Next base: position 83,887,442 of record NC_087063.1, read on the forward strand.
GGGAGGCACCGGAGGATCAAGTGCACCGATGGGTGGAGGACTTCCGATAAATCAGAACCGGTGGGAGTAACCCGAGGGGGATACGGGAACAGCCGAGGGCGCGGACGAGGACAGCCATAAGGACGAGGACAATTTCAAGGAGGGGGAAATGTAAGCGAACGTAAGTGTTACAATTGTGGCAAGCCCAACTTCACCAGGAAACATCTGATTGAATGTGCCGCGAAAGGAGCAACATGCAATTTTTGTAAAAAGGTGCCGAGCAAAACGAAATAACCGGGGACGTCAGTCAGTGGGGATGATTCAGGGACAGATGATCAGTATCATTACGAGCAAGAAGACATCGACAAAACCGTACAAGAAAGTTCGGTGGGATGGGTAAATACCCCAGCGCCCCCAAAACAGATTCATTCTTGGGACTCGGACAGTTCGGGGGATTATTTAGTCATGTCAATCAGATCAAAGAACAGGACCGAGCTAAAAGTAGCAGGCGCTAAATTGCCTATTGTGATAAATGGAAAAAAGACGAGCGTATGGATTGACAGCGGGTCACCAATATCAATCTCTACGATTGGGGAGTTAAGAAAAACATTAGGCGCCAACGGAATACATCTGAAGGAATTAGCACCAGAGGATCAAGACTCCCGGGATTACGGCAACAATCAGCTGAGTTTTCTTGGGAACGATGCAAGTGCAATTAACATCAAACGGATGGGTGACAGTAGCAACTATCAAAGTGATTGGAGGAAACCACCCTTCCATAATTGGCCGAGATCTTATGCCGGGATTGGGACTACAGCTAGTTCAAAAAAGACCGGGGGAGGGGGTGATGGAGATCCATGGAGAGCACGCCGAGGGAGAATATGTCGAGGGAGAAAACAACCTGGATCAATGGCAGGATTATTTTAGTAAGCAGTTTTCTAAATTTTTTACACGGGTCGGTAAAATACGAAAATAAAAAAGGCGGAGTTTTTTAAAACTCTGGTACCTATCCAACAGAAGAGCAGGCGTGTACCAATCACGTTGCAAGAAGAAGTAGACCGCGAAATAGACAAACTTTTACAACAAGGACATATTGAAAAGCTAGTTGACTGTTCGGACCGACGTTTTGTCTCCCCAATTGTGATTACGGTAAAAAAAGGATGGGTCAGTAAAGTTAGCATTGGAGGCCCGGGAACTAAACAAACGAGTCCATAAAAATAAGTATCAAATGCCCAATATTGAAGAATTGATGGATACGGTCGGCCAAACGATTAGCGAAAATAAATTGGGGGATATTCATTTTTCTACAATGGACTGAACATATGCGTACTGACAGTTACCACTCAGGCCAGAAACTAGCGTACAATGTAATTTTTCACTGGTTGGGGGAAGATCGACGGGTACGTATCGATTTAAAAGGGGGTTTCATGGCATAACATCTATGCCAGCGGAATTCCAAAGAGTGATGGATTCCATACTATCGGAATTTCCACAAGCATACGCATTCATTGACGATATACTCATCACAACTAAGGGATCGGAAATTGAACATATCTCGACGGTGGAAAAGATTTTGAAAAATTTAGGCAATGAAAATTTTGCATTAAAACTGAGTAAATGTAAATTTGCGCAACGGGAATGCGAATGGCTCGGACATAGAATCACACCAACAGGAATAACCCCAATAGTCCGGAAAACAGCCCCAATTGAAGCACTCAACCTACCGCGTACGTTATCGCAGCTTAAATCCTTTATGGGATCAATCCACAGCCTGCATAAGTATATGCCGGCGCTAGCAGAACCGTCGGCGCCGCTACGCCCTTTATTAAGCCCGAAAAATGAACATGTGTGGACACCGGAATGTCAGGCGTCATTTGATAATTTGAAAAACCAGGTTGCGAAAATCGTAGAGCTGAAACATTTTGACGTTCACAAAGATATTCGGATCGTATGTGACGCAAGCCACAATGGATTGGGTGCAGTTTTAGAACAACTCGAAACAAACGGTTGGCGGCCAATTTCATTTACATTGCGATATCTGAACAACGCTATATATAAAAACGATATTCGACTAACAAGCTAGAAATGTTAGCGGTTGTTTGGGTTGACGAGTATTTCCGGAATTACGTTTTGGGGCGTCCTTTTACAATTATTACTGACCATAAAGCTCTTGTATCATTATTGAACGGGAAAAAAAACAGAACAGTAGTTTAACACGTTGGATAGATAGACTGATTCCGTTTGATTTTTGCGTCGAACATAATCCGGGGACAAAGATAGGCCCGGCAGATTATCTGTCTCGAAACCCTAGCGACTTAGCCCAGCCCATTTCAAAGTGTGACAATATGTTTACCCTGGCAAAAATAAATTCGATTAATCAAACCTTCGGAGTATTGAAGACACGCTCATCTGGAGGACCGGAATTAACTAAGGCCAAAGCCACAGTTAATCATGTTTCGACCAATAGGAAAGCAGTAAGTACTGTACAAAAACGACCGCTAAAGGGCCAGCGAACATGCGAAATTAATTCAGCCAATGAAAATCACACACGTAATGACTACCGACGGACAAGCGAAAGAAATCTAAAAATAGTTGGAGCGATTACTAATTTAACCAACGGCGGCAGGTAAACTATTAATTCTAATTCAAGATTTACCAAAAAACACGAGAAGATTGAGAAAACCTTTCAAAAAATGGAACGATTTCTAGAGCGACATCCAAGCATTAATTCAAGCGAGAGCGGAGATGAAGTGAAGGAGTTGGACAAAACCCACAATTACAGGCAATCACAACGGAAACAACAACATCAACGACGAACACCATACTTTCAATACCTTCGGCGTTTCCAGGGGATTCCTTTCCGACATCTTGCATAATGTCAATAGTGGCAAGGAATTGCAAAGTAGTACAGAGGAATACCGCCCTTCCGAATTGTTTAAGCTGAGGTTCATCGAGTCACAATATGCCTCAGATCCACAAATGCAAGAAATTTACGAGATGGTGAAGACAAAAGACCCAGAAACACAACAAAAGGTGCACAGAATGAATCGTTACTACTCCCAACTCGTCAACGACTTTCATGTACGCGACAAGGTCTTATGGATGGACGACAAACTAGTTATACTGAACACTCTACACAAGGCCATAAACAATAGACTTCACTACTACCAGCACGGGAAATCCAAAATGTTTACGACAGCTAAGGCCATTTGGTTTCCGTATATTCACAGAAATATTGCGGCGATGGCAGAGAACTGCAGAGAGTGCACGGCGGCTGGTAAGAATCTTAAGCGTTTGTGTAGTAAAGGAGATTTAGGAACCATTCCAGAACCAAAAGAACCAAACTAATCGGTACAATTAGATTTTTGGGGGCCGATAAGTTATTTAACTGAATCGAAAAAGTATCTCATTGTAGCCGTTGACCGTTTCTCCCGTTGGTCATCGGCAATGGTTTGCGGAAATAACCGTGCGGAGAAAATTTTAAAATTTCTCAAGGTATATATCAACAACCACGGTGTTCCAAGGAAAATTCATGTGGATCAGGGTACTAATTTAATGTCAAGGGACGTAAAAAGGTTTTGTAACGGCGAAGGAATCGAAATAGTACAATCCCCAGTGAACGATCACCGAGCGACATGATGTGTAGAGCGAACAATTGGCAGCTTAAAGAATTCAATCCTCACGTACTCACAATAAGAACCAGCGGACTCCTTGGAGAAAATGCTTGAGAGGGCCCTCGGAGCGTTACGATTTGCAAACAACGCCACTCTTAAATTAACGCCATTCGAAACTCACCACGGTCGGGAGGCTAATACAAAATTAAGAAACCTAACCAAGAAGCCCTCTGAACTAATCGAACGTAATTAAACCTCAATCTACTTGTTTAGACGAACGAGATCCAACAGTAGAAGGCATGCCCAGCACGGCGGATACAAATTGGGGAGCTAGATCGGACTCTGAGTATGGCAATAGACCAAGCCACCCTCTTCTGTTAACGGATCAGCAAGCCATAAATCAACAGGACGAGCCGATGGCAAGGACTATGGGCAAAACAGCGGGGCCATCGGTGTCAGTGTATCAGCGAACCGGTGATAAAAACACTAAAAGGTATAGTTTGCTAAAAAAAAATAGTATACTCGGGGAAAGCAAACATGCGTTAATGATGAGTAATGGGCATCTGCTTAAGAAACCTAGGGTTGCGGTTAATAGTAGTATCGAATCAGCAACGTCACACAGGAGTGGAAGGAAGCATACCGCAGTGACCAAAATGAGGTGCGTTATGATTGACCACATTTCGAAGAAAGGAGAGAAAAAGTAGAGGACGAAAATTAAGGTTAGATTAAACTAAAAGCAAAGTGCGGAGAAGTTGGGGGAGAGGGCTGACTGGATCAGTCAAAACTTTAAAATTAGTATTTAAATAACCCTAAAACATTCTGAGTACCTCAACTTCATAAGTACCTTGCTAAAAAATAGTATAATCGGGGAAAGCAAACATATGTTAACGATGAACAATGGGCATCTGCTTAAGAAATCTAGGGTTGCGGTTAAAAAATCGCCGGCGACAGCCTCCAAGCAGTCGAGGAAAAATGTCCCAAAACCACCGACGCCACAGGATTTGCGGAAAAATTTGGCCGCCAAGGTCCCGAATTACCCAGCTGTGCAGGGGAGACGTTTCGAGCAGACGAACGACACGGATTTGGATGAAAAGGACTATCAACCGCTCATAACGAGGAGAACGGCAACGGGAAAGATACCAGCCTCTCGAACAACAGTGGAAGAAAATCCGGAGGCTGAACAACAACCGGAGCGAGCGAACGAAACGCAAGAAAAATATAACGAGGCGAGCGGGCAGATTGAAGAAGCGGAAACTTTGATGGCGGAGCGATCAAACAGCGGAGCGACGGAGCGAGCGAATGGCGGAGAAATAGCGAACGACGGAAGAATCCGAAAAGAAACGGCACCAATGGTGCAATCTACGAGCGGTGGTTGAAAGTCCGAATGAAAAGAAAAATCCAGAGGAACGGCGGCAAAACGAGAGAAAAAGAAGCGCTTGGTCTCCTATTCAAGCCAGGACTCGAATAGTAGTATCGAATCAGCAACGTCACGCAGGAGTGGAAGGAATTATACCGCAGTGACCAAAATGGGGGGCGTTATGATTGACCACATTTCGAAGAAAGGAGAGAATAAGTAGAGGACGAAAAATGAGATTAAACTAAAAGCAAAGAGCGGAGAAGTTGGGGGAGAGGGCTGACTGGATCAGTCAAAACTTCAAACTTAGTATTTAAATAACCCTTAAACATTCTGAGTACCGTAACTTCATACTGAGTCATTTACGTTAGTTATTTCATCTCATTATTCTTTAACATGCTGAATCTTTAATTACAAACCTGCTGATTACTTAACTATCATTCATTGTACCTTTACAAGTTCATTTTCAAAAGAGAAGAAATGTCATAGTAATTAAACTAGTTCACTTCTCGTTTAGTTTATGTTCTTTATTCTATCTAACAATCAACTACTCCCTTACACCGGTGCTAGACATAGTTGACAGGCACTAACCTTCGGTAATCTCCTATTTCAGTTGTCGCTTATGATCTTATTAGAAACGGTTGTTTGTTATTTAAGATTGGAATTTAACCTCACTACATCATCGTTTTCAACAGATATTTAAAAAAAAACTCCGTCAAAAATGGCTATTTTAAAAGTCAGAATTTGTCTGTAGAAAAAACCAACCCGAATAAAAATTTCGTTATTTTCGTTACGAAAGTAGGAACAAGACTGCTTGTATCAGGGCGTAGTCTTTAATGTTTCGACTACCCTTTAAGGTCTGTGGAGCAGTAATAGCATGAAAAAATAAGTGTAAAAAAAGACAGAAGCTTTTTCCAAATTTGAGACTTTTTGTGAGATCCATCCCTTTCCACACACCAAATAAAGTACAAGGTGATAAATTTCGCTGCTTGTAACATTTCATTTCAACGATTTCTAAGACGGATTAAAACTCCGCTTACGCGTTAATATAGCAAAACATATCGCGTGTTCATTGTCAAAGAATCAAAGCTTCGCTTCCAATGATTTCGCTAATGAAAACCCTCAGCCCTGATACCGCGATGGTGAACTAGTTGGTTTTAAAGCTAAGAAAAGTCAGCGCAAAATTTTTCCGTGTTTGTCACATCCAAAAAATTTTTTCCTGTTTTTGTCGCTTCAATAACTGTGGATGAAAGACGAAACCTGGTCGAGAGAGTCAAGTTAGACTCGCATTGGAATTCTTCGCTGTTTGAGGTTTGAACGCTAATCCTACTCCCAAATTGATCAAAAGCTAGTGTTTCTGACATTTTAAATCTAGTTTTCCATTGGTGCAGACTTTGCTCACTAAAATTCGAGCAATATACTTTTCGTCTATAAACCCATTGATCTACGCATTTGTACTGCTTTCCCTTGAGCTCTGACGAGATCTTCAAACCCCCATAATTTTACGAATATTGGTCACAGGTGAAAGAGCGTTTCAATTTTAAGCTTAAAACAACAATAACTTTTGAATGATATAAAAAAAATTCCGTCAAAAATAACTATTTTTAAACTCGAAATTGGTCTGAAGAAAAAAATCGATCCCGAGCACAAACATAAGTAATAGAGAATATACAAAAACATTTTTCCATATGAAGTCTTATGTGAAAATCATCCCTCTCCATATTAGAAAAGTACAAAGTGATCGATTTCGGTCCAATTAACAAATCAAATATGGCAAATAAGCTTCCTTCCACAAATTTGGAACGATTTCTAAGACGAATTAAATCTCCGCTTACGCGTTAATAGCGCAAAATATATAGCGCGTTAATTGTCCCGAAATGGCCAAAATTGCGATCTTTAGACCCCCATAACTGTACTATATGACCACAGGTGAAATAACTTTCCAAATTTAAGCTTAAGACAACAATACCTTTTGAATGGTATAAAAAAAGTTCCGGCAAAAATGACTAGTTAAAAAGTCGAAATGTGTCTGAAGAAAAAAAAACCTTTCGAGCAAAAATATTCTGTTACTTTTGTTACGAAAATCGAAACAACAATAAACGAACGACGGAAAAAGTATGTAATTCGAGGGCAGTAAACATATAAAACGTTGCATCGTGGAAAAATCTTATTTATAACGTCTACATGCGTCGTCAATTGAGCGTAATAAGATCACATGCGAAATGTTTTATAAAATGTGAGCTCAGGACAACAAGTTTTTTGGAATGATAAAAAAAACTATTCCGGCACTTGTTTCGAACAAAAATAAATAGTTTTCTTTTCCTTAGTTGGCAGCGCTCCTAATCATTGTATATTTAAGGTCGTAAACATCTAATAATCACAAATTGCACTGACATACTAGAAACCTTGAATTGAACAGGGGCACGTTTTTATCTTGCTGTTCATTGATTTGTATGTAGCAGTTTCAAGCATTGAACTACCACGTTGCTTACGAGATATCATTCATTGCTATAGTTTCAAAATCAATACACGGCCAACCCGCACCGGAGTTCCATGGATAATAATCGATTATATTGGAAAAATGTTGTCTGAAATGTTGTCATTATAATCCATATAATCCATTATAATCCATTATTGTGGCAAATTTAGACCACGTAATCGATTATGTGGTCATTAAAATCGATTTTTTTTTGAAAAATAAAAACCCATTATAATCCATTATAATCCATTTTTTTTGTCAAGAAAATCCATTATAATCCATTTTTTTCGTTAATTAGGCTATTCTATTTTTAGTTCTTTCTATGTCTGGAAGAAAAAAGCAAGTTTAAAAATGTAAGATTACTAAGTTTTCCTAAAAACATGCAGTTAAAGCAAAGAATAATTTAAGACATAGAATCAGCATACATTTAAAACGAATCAGAAAAACAGGTTAAATGTGTTCATCTTCATGTTCTCCCATTTGTTCATATTCATGTTCTCCTAAACTTCTCCAGAACCAGTGACCTCTGCGGGCATCGGGTAGGAGGCCCAGTGACCTCTGCGGGTATCGGGTAGGAGGCCCAGTGACCTCTGCGGGCATCGGGTAGGAGGCCCAGTGACCTCTGCGGGAATCGGGTAGGAGAACCAGTGACCTCAGCCGGCATCGGGTAGAAGAACCAGTGATCTCAGCGGGCATCAGGTAGGAGAACCAGTGACCTCAGTGGCCATGGGGTAGGAGAACCAGTGACCTCAGGGGGCATCGGGTAGGAGAACCAGTGACCTCAGGGAGCATCGGGTAGGAGAACCAGTGACCTCAGCGGGCATCGGGAAGGAGAACCAGTGACCTCAGCGGGCATCGGATAGGAGAACCAGTGACCTCAGCGGGCATCGGGAAGGAGAACCAGTGACCTCAGCGGGCATCGGGTAGGAGATCCAGTGAGGGCAACCCTGTTCCAACCTGCGAAAGATTAAAACAATCAGGGAAAAAGGAAAAACAGACACATAGGGGCACACATACAGACACACATAGGGAGAGCACACATACAGACACACATAGGGGCACGTATACAGACACACGTAGGGGCACACAAACAGACACACACAGGAGCAGACATACAGACACACGCAGGGGCACACATACAGACACACATGGTGTCCATATACAGACACACATGGTGTCCATATACAGACACACAAAGGGGCACACATACAGACACACATAGTGGCACATGTAGAGACACACATACGGGCACATGTAGAGACACACTGAGGGGCGCACATACAGACACACAGGGGCACATGTACCGACATGTATTTTCCGTTTCAAAAATTTTTTCATATCCCATTAGATTTAGAAAGTTCCGCACTACAATTTGGTATGCAGCTGAAAACATTGGTCGGGATCGGTAGAAAAAATGGTTAATGGTTTCAACAAACAAAAAAGACTTTTTAAAAGTTTTACAGGATGCATAATTCAATCCCCCCAGTAAAGTAGAATTCAAATCTTATGAATTTAACAAGTCTTTTTTGTTTGGGAAAACCATTTACCATAATAGCTGCCAGCCCCGACCGAAAAATTCCAGTAATAATTTTTTGATTAACGTTCCAGGGTAAAGTTCTGGGTATAATATAAACGTTCCAGGTCTGGGTAATAAAAACGTTCCAGTTCTGGGTAATATAAACGTTCCAGGGCAGGTTGAAATAATATAAAATTACGAAGGATTATTAGTCATATTTTGTCATGTTTGGGTCTATTTGCGTTTTAAAGTCAATTTGAGGTCGCACAATTTCAAAAGTTTTTTTTTCGAAAATTTGAAAAAAAAACTTTGTCAAAAAAAATTATGAAAATATATATTGAATTTAATTTATTCCATACTAAGCACCTAACATTGGTAACAGTTTTCCTGAAAATTTAAAAGAAGAAATTCGCAATTATAATCAATTATAATCGATTATAATCGATTAAAAATGGATTATTTTGCTTTAAAAACAAATTTTATTCTCTTTCAAAAATAATCTATTATAATCCATTATAATCGATTATATTGGGATTATATTGCTTAGAGAAATAGTATCATTATGATCCATTTTAAATCGATTATAATCGATTATTTTTGTAGTTTTATTGAGATTGTCAACAAAAATCCAATATAATCGATTATTATCCATGGAACTCCGGTGCGGGAAAACACTGGATAGGCGCATAAATTTGTGTTTGTAAGTCATCGGTGTCCACAGAGAAGTCTTTAAGCAAGTTTAAGTTTTGTCAGCACAATGGATAGAAACAAAACAATAAGGGAAAAAAGAGCTGTCTTTTTGCAGAATCCGCTTGTAATTTACAAAATACATAGTTTGGCCTGGTAAGGATAGAAAAAAAATAAATGATTTTTTATGATTTTTAGAATGTGAAAACATCAAAATAAATGAAACCAAACAAGCTGAAACCATACTATCTTGAATTATCTGGTGCTTTCTTGCTCAATGTAAGAACAATGTTGACGATTGTCGCAACTTGGAGTACGCCATGTACACTTTCGAACACAGTGATGGAGGCTTCCTATTTTGATCAAAGTAAAAAATAATAAACGTTTTTTTGTCGATTATGCAAGTCGAACTGGCACCTTTTATCTTTAAAGACAACTGCTTTACCATCGTTCTATCAAGGCTTAGAGTCTTCATCGGCGAAATCATTTGAAAGCGAAATTTGAATTCATGAGTGATCTTTCTTCGTAATCCTGAAAACATACTTGATCAATTCATCTTGCCAATTGAGCTCGCCTTAAAAGTTGTTACTTTACAAACATGAAATTTTTTAACGTTATTCTGTGAAATTTAAAAAAATAAAAAAATATCTAATCTGGTATTATGCGAGTCTCGCACCGTCTCTTATGGAGTTATGCTCATTTGTTTCATATTTGCCGTGTTATCTTTTGGTCCTTGAACTCCTTCGGTCCATAAATGGTTCACTGAGAGAAAACGAGAAAAAGGAAATCGTTTCAGCTACAGGTATTGAAGTGTCGATGAGGAGCACACATGAAAAAGAAACGTTTCTGAATTTATTTTTGACCATACTTTTTTTAAAATAAATCCATCTAGCTTGTCAAATTAGTGATATCAGTGAAGCCTGCATTGCATTTT